>NC_073263.2:95738407-96038407 GCF_029289425.2 Pan paniscus | reverse complement strand
GCAAGTGAAGGACTGGCCAGATGCCTGCTGGGTGTAATCACAAGTTCACCAGCTCCTCGCAGCTGAGTGTTGAGGGCTGATGACTGAACGCAGGTGCAATAGTTAAGGAGTAAATGGAAAAAGAGCAGGTGGAGGCTGGGAGCTCAGGCCACTCTCCCAAAGAGTCTGGCTGGGAAAGTAAGCCGAGAACTATGGCAATACCTGCTGGAGGAAGGTCCGTGTCCTTCCCCACCACAGAATCAACTGGAAATGGCAGAGGCAACAGAAGAACATGATGGTGAGAGAAAGGGGCAAAATTCATGGGATGAGGGGGACAGCAGGGAGGGCTATGGAAGAGTGAAGGCACCCTCAGCAGAGCCTCAGAAGTGGGGGCTGAGGCTATGGAAACAGTGGGAGACCCAGCAAGGGCAGAGTGAGGGAGACAATAATACCTACAAGATAGCAAACTTTGGGCTGCCTTCAGCTTCCTTAAGCTGAAACATGAGGACTTTCCTGACATGGTCTCTGCTCAATCTGCAGCCTTGTCCCTCATGAACTCTTCCCTTCTTGCACCTAGTGCGCCACATTGTGATGATTTGGCTTTTGTAATGCTGTGCCCTCTGCTTGGGACACCCTCCCTCACTCTCTAGGTTTGGTGGTCTTGCCAGGAGTTTCTGCAAGCCTGTTCTCATTCTCTCTCTCTCCTCTCTCTCCTTTCTCTCTCTCTCTCTCTCTGTCTCTGTCTTTGTCTCTGCATAAGTACCGTGACTGCAAGATCCATGGCTGTCTTCTTCCCCATCCTTGTGAGCCTGGTGCCTAGTGCAGGGCCAGGCATACAGTAGGTGCTTAATAAACATTTGTTCAAGGAATAAGTCAAAAAGGAAGGAAAGTAGAAAGGAGGAACAGATGGCGAGTAGAAAGGACAACTTACTTTTTATGTACTAGAGGCACTAACTTCTTTAATTTTTCCGACAGCCTGATCAGAGAGAGGTATTATGAACACCATCCACTTTTTATAAACAATGAAAATAAATGCTCAGAGAGATGAACATTTCCAAATTCTTTTATTTATTTTTAATTTATTTATTTATTTATTTATTTATTTGAGACGGAGTCTTGCTCTGTCACCCAGGCTGGAGTGCAGTGGTGCGATCTCCGTTCACTGCAAGCTCCACCTCCCGGGTTCACGCCATTCTCCTGCCTCAGCCTCCTGAGTAGCTGGGACTGCAGGTGCCCGCCACCACGCCCGGCTAATTTTTTTTTGTATTTTTAGTAGAGATGGGGTTTCACCATGTTAGCCAGGATGGTCTCTATCTCCTGACCTCGTGATCTGCCCGCCTCAGCCTCCCAAAGTGCCAAATTCTTTTAAAATCTATAAAAGAACAATTATTTAGAAAAAAAAGAAACTAAAAATCACTGTGTGAGGATGGCAGTGGTAGAAAAGTCTGGAAGGATCGTCACCAAATGTTAATGGGGTTGTCACAGAGTGGTGCATTATGCTATTCTGCTTTTGTTCCATTTGCCTATCTGAATGATTTTTTAAAATGAAGATATATTTACAAAGTGAAGAGCAATGTTTACTGCAGCATTATTCTAATAGCCAAGAAAAGGAAACAAGCTAAGTGTCCATAAACGGTTGAATGGACAAAGAAAATGTGGTACACAATGGGATATTATTCATCCTTAAAAAGCAAGGAGATTCTGTCATTTGCAACAGGATGGATGACTCTGGATGACATTATGCTAAGTGAGATAAGCCAGGCATAGACAGACAAAATCTGCATGATCTCACTTATATATGGGATCTAAAAACATCAAACTCTTAGAAGCAGAGAGCAGAATGGTAGTGATATAGTTTGGTTGTATCCCCACCCAAATCTCATTTTGAATTATAGCTCCCATAATTCCCACATGTTGTGGGAGGGACCAGGTGGGAGATAATTGAATCATGGGAGTGGTTTCTCCCATACTGTTTTCATGGTAGTGAATAAGTCTCACGAGATTTGATTATTTTCTAAGGGGCTCCCCCTGTTGTTGGCTCTCATTTTCTCTCTTGCCTGCTACCATGATTGTGAGGCCTCCCCAGCCACGTGGAACTGTGAGTCCATTAAACCTCTTTTTCTTTATAAATTACCCAGTCTCGGCTATGTCTTTGTCGGCAGCATGAGAACAGACTAATACAGGTTGTTGTCAGGGATGGGAAGTGAGGGAAATGGGGAGATGTTGATGAAAGGGTAAAAGCTTCAGATGTGTAGGATGAATAAGCTCTGGAGATCTAGTGTATAGCCCGGTGACTATACTTAACTATACTCTATTGTATACTTGAAATTTGCCCAAAGAATAGATCTTAATTGTTCTCTCACAGACAAAAAAGGTAACTATATGTTATGGATATGTTAATTAGCTTGATTATCATTTCACAACATATATGTATATTAAAACTTCCTATTGGATGCCTTAAATATATACAATATTTGTTTGTCAGTTATAACCTCAATAAATCTGAGGAGAAGAGGGAAGGCCAGCTGTGCTTTCGGTTAGAGCATAGTGGGGGTGCAGCCCTCTCCTATGGAGAGAGTGAAGGGCTGGAACACAGGGTTGGCCAGAGTCATGAGGGGAGGTCAGTTTAATATTCTCCATGGCTTGGACTTGAGGCTAGCTCTGGGAGTCAAATCATTCCTAACTTATTGATTCCAGTGTAAAACTGAAATGGTGTCTAGGCCACCGATGGTGCACTTTGCTTATTTGTTCATTAAAAACTAGAGGTGTTTTGTATGTTTAAAATTAGGCCATCTAATTCATGCTGCCAGGTTTGCTTTTGAACATCCTGAAGAGAAAATTATTCTTTTATACTGCCATCAACAGCCACTGCTTGGTGCTTTGGAGGGAATGCACACACACACACACACACACTCTCACTCTCATGCACACTCCTTTGGTCCTTTTATTGCTTTGGGAATGGGAGCATATATCTTTATGCTTTTAGTCTTCTTTATGCTAAATGTTTATGCCAAGTTTTAATCAGGAAGATAAATGTGTGTCTGGAATTGGTTCCTTCTGGTGGGTTCTTGGTCTCACTGCCTTCAAAAATGAAGCCGCGGACCTTCACGGTGAGTGTTACAGCTCTTAAAGATGGTGTGTCTGGAGTTTCTTCCTTCTGGTGGGTTTGTGGTCTCGCTGACTTCAAGAATGAAGCTGCAGACCTCTGCAGCCAGTGTTACAGCTCTTAAAGATGGTGTGGACCCAAAGAGTGAGCAACAGCAAGATTTATTGTGAAAAGCGAAAGAACAAAGCTTCCACAGTGTGGAAGGGGACCCGAATGGGGTGCCACTGCTGGCTGGGGCGGCCAGCTTTTATTCCCTTATTTGGCCCACTTCCTGCTGGTTGGTCCATTTTACAGAGTGCTGATTGGTCCATTTTACAGAGTGCTGACTGGCATATTTACAATCCTTTTAGCTGGACACAGAGCAATGATTGGTGTGTTTTTACAGAGTGCTGACTGGTGCATTTACAATCCTTTAGCTAGACATAGAGCGATGATTGGTGTGTCTTTACAGAGTGCTGATTGATACATTTACAATCCTTTAGCTAGACACAGAGCACTGATTGGTGCATTTACAATCCTCTAGCTAGACAGAAAAGTTCTCCAAGTCCTCACTCGACCCAGGAAGTCCAGTTGGCTTCACCTCTCAAATGTACACAGCTCCTGTCATAGTTCAGGCTGCTGTAACAAATTACTGTAAACTGGGTGGCTTCAACAACAAGTGTTGATTTCTCACAGTTCTGTCTGGAGGCTGGAAGTTGAGATTAGTGTGCTAGCTGGGTCAGGTTCCTGGTGAAGGCCCTCTTCCTGGTTTATAGAGGAAAGCTCTCTCTGGCCTCTTCTTATTAGGGCACTAACCCCATTCATGAGGGCTCCACCCTTGTGACCTTATCATTTCCCAAAGGCTCCACCTCCTAATGCCATCCCATTGGGATTAGGGCATCAGTATGAATCTGGAGCAGGGAGAGGGGATGCAAATATTCAGTCCATAACAGCTCCTAAAGATTTTCTGCTCAGCTCTAATTTATTTGTTCACTTCTTTGACAATTTTAACTGTGGGATTGAGGAGAAAGTCTGTAAAAGTCCCTCTTATTATGCTTGGTCTACCTGTTTTCCCTCACTGATGGAGTAGCCAGGGCGCTTAATCTAGTGGGTTCCTCACATATTTTATCCACATGCAACTCTTGACACTCCAACTTTGGGGATCTCACTCATCCAAGATTGTTCCCTTCTTGAGGGAATAGAGGTTTAGGATTCTGTCTGGCTGTTGTCCTCGATTCTGAGTTTGCTTCCTGAGGACAGCAGCTCTTACTTAGGCCTCCAAAAGGTAGCTTGTTCTTTGCATTTGAGAATATCCTCCACTGAAAAGTGCAGAGCAGACATATTAAGGTACTCCAGGGAAACTGAACCAGTAAGATGTATATGTGCAAGCACATGTGTACACACACACACACATATAGGTGACCCCTGAACAACATGGGTTTGAACTGCACAGGTCCATTTGTACATGGAGTTTTTTTTGATAAAAGTTACATGGAGCATGCCTGCCTCTCCTGCCTCCCCTTCCATCCCCTCTACCTCTTCCTCCTCTGCCACACCTGAGACAGCAAGACCAACCCCTCTTCTTCCTCCTCCTCCTCAGCCTACTCAATGCGAAGATGAGGATGAAGACCTTTATGATGACCCACTTACACTTAATTAGTAGATATATTTCTCTTCCTCATGATTTTTAAGTAAAATTTTATTTTCTGTAGTTTGCTTTATTGTAAGAATACAGTGCCTAATACATATAAAATATGTGTTCATTGACTATTTATGTTATTGGTACATCTTCCAGTCAACAGTAGGTTATTAGTAGTTAAGTTTTGGGGGAGTTAAAAGCTATACTTGGATTTTAGACTACATGGGGAGTTGGTGCTCCTAACCCCATGTTGTTCAAGGGTCAACTGTTATTTACCTAGAGAGACAGATTTATTTTAAGGAATTGGATCACTTGATTATGGAGGCTGACAAGTCCAAGATCTGCAGAGTAGCCTGGCAGGCTGGAGACCCAGGGAAGGGTTACCGTTCAAGTCTGAAAGCAGTCTGCTGGCAGAACTCCCTCTTGCTCAGGGGAGGTCATTCTTTGATCTATTCAGGCCGTCATCTGGTTGGATGAGGCCCACCTACGTTATGAAGAGCAGTCTGGTTTACTTAAGGTCTACCCATTTAAATGTTAATTTCATCCAGAAAATACCCCGCAGAAATATCCAGAAAAATGTTTAACCAAATGTCTGGGTGCCCAGTCAAGTTGACACATAAAATTAACCAACACAGATTTCCCAGAGGCTCGACTGAAGAACATTTATGAGACACAATTTAGTTCAACTCTTAACGTGTTCCCTGTGAGTCTTGAAGGACGTCCAGCACTTGTGTGGGCACAGCAAGGAGCACTGAGGCCTGCAGCTTTCCTCTCTCTCCTCTGCTCCAGGTGTATTCACAGCCCACTAGACACTATTTCCAGAGCCTGCAGAAGCCGAGTATCCATTGTGCTCTGAAGTCCTGGTATCTAGGAGCATGTTGCAGCCTGCTGTTGTGCATTTCCCATGGTGAACATGCAGGTTAGGCATGTTGCAGTTCTAGTGCTTTAGCAGTTAAAAAGGGATGCTCAACCTATTAAATGCAAACTGTACCACATATAAATATCTTCCTTCATGTCTCATTTTTCTGTGCCTTAGCATATCCAAATTATGTCCCTTACCACCAGCCCATACTTGAAGATCAACAGGGTCTGTACATGCCACTGTGAGTTCTTTGAGATGAGTGAAAATGTTAATAATGCCAGAATCCGGCCGGGTGCAGTGGCTCATGCCTGTAATCCTAGCATTTTGGGAAGTCAAGGTGGGTAGATCACTTGAGGCCAGGAGTTGGAGACCAGCCTGGCCAACATGGTGAAATCCTGTCTTTACTAAAAATACAAAAATTAGCCGGGTGTGGTGGTGTGTGGCTGTAATCCCAGCTATTTAAGAAGCTGAGGCAGGAGAATCCCTTCAACCCAGGAGGCAGAGGTTGCAGTGAGTCAAGATCATGGCACTGTACTCCAGCCCAGTGACAGTGAGACTCCATCTTAAAATAAAAATAAAAATAAATAATGCCAGGATCCATTCCAAAAACAAGTATAGACTACAGCTCTTAATCTCTGAGTTGATTAAGCTGGATCACACTTTATAAGGTTCAGAATGAGGTCAGAAGAAAGGGCTGGGTAACATCAGCATGTTGTTGACAATAAGTGAATACTGATGGCACAATGAATAGGGCAGAGAAAGGCAGGGAAGAGTCAATTGGCAACGATCAGAGGCGCGTTGTTCCTTTCTGGGAAGAGCCTGCTCTATAGACTTCTATGCAACAGACTTACCATGCAGCTTCACTAGCCTTGCAGAGCCATCCCTTCATGAATTCTAAGGGGGTGCCATATCAAATTATTTATAACCAGATTTAAAAGAAAACCCTCATAGTTGAAATATGAAGTTATTGTGTTCAACTTCTTATTACTCCAAAAAGCTTATACAGTTGAACCATGTCTCTCTCTCCCTTTGAGATAGTACATTCTTCACAATTGTGGAATGATTAATACAGTTGGAGAGAGGGTAAAAATTAATATTTTAACAGAAATATTGTAATATTAGTGTCATGACATCTTCCCAAAAGGTAGCATGTTATATTCTTCTTTTCTCTTTGAATTTTTGCATCTTACATTTTGACAAGTGCTCCTACATTCACTAAAATTTAAACTTTGATGATACATGGAATACATTTTTTATTTGAAGTTTTGGCTTAAAGATGAAATTATGTCTTGGGCGCTCTGCTTTTGGGAGTAGAAGTGGGTACATTCTTTCTGGAGGGCAATTTGGGAACATATAACAAAAGCATTAAAAATAAGCATGTAAGGCCGGTTGTGGTGGCTCACACCTGTAATCCCAGCCCTTGGAGAGGCTGAGCTGAGTGGATTACTTGAGCTCAGGAGTTCGAAACCAGCCCAGGCATCATGGTGAAACCCTGTCTCCACAAAATATACAAAAATTAGCCAGGTGTGGTGGCACATGCCTGTATTCCCAACTACTCAGGAGGCTGAGCTGGGAGGATGGCTTGAGCCTGGCAGGCAGAGGTTGTAGTGAGCCAAGATTGCACCACTGCACTCAAGCTTGAGTGACAGAGCCAGACCCTGTTTAAAAAAAAAAGAAAATATAAATCAGCATGTAGTTGAACAGTCTGCTTCTTGGAATTTAACTCATGGAAAATATCATAGAGGAGGGCAAAGATTAATTGACGAGGATGTTTGTTGCAGAATTATTAATACAAGTGACAAGCTGTAAATAATGCTAAATATTCAAAAACAGGGAAATTAAATCAATTATGACATCATAATTATCTACTATACAATGAGTATTCTATAACCCTTCAAAATCATATTAAAAAATATGCATAACATATTGTTAAATGGAAAAAATAATGCAGAATGTAATATAATTTTGTTTCAATTATGTATATGCACAGAATAAAGATTAAATGTATAAATATCAACATGTAAGCTGTGGTTATCTCTGAGTGAAGGAGTAGTGATTAATTACTTTCTGCTTCTGTTTTTTAACACTTTAAAAACTTTCTATAATGCAGTGAATCATTCCTTCATTATATTATAGAAAGTTTTCAGAGTAAATGATAACTTAGTGCTAGGGAAGACCTGCAGGAGGCTAGCGAGTAAAGGGTTAAACAAAATTCCACACATTTACTTCCTAATTTTGCTGTTGCAAGGAGAATGGGTATACAGCAGGAATGAGACAAAACTGAGTGAAGGAAGAGGAGATCAGCAAATAATATCAATTAGGCGTTCCCTGCCTGGGAAATCCCTGAAGGTAGAGGAGAAACTAGTCTCAGAGAATCCCTAGTGAAATCAGTGAGGCTGATTACACCTAAAATAGACTTAAGGAGCACAAACAAAATGATGAAAGGATGCAGATTGGGGAATAGTGACAAAGGAATCAAAATACCCCTCTAAGGAAACTGTTTCCTGGGCTCTGGCTAGGAGCCAGGATCGGGGAGGCCAAGCACAGAAGGCAGATGTTAAAAGCTGTGAGGCCTGCAGGGCCAGGTGGCAATGTATGGCAACGAGGAGCACTAGCTGTGAGATCCTGGGGAGCCATGAGTGGGCTTAATGCAGGATTTCTGGAGCTTCTTGTCTTTTGGGATGAGCTTGAGATCCAGACTTTTAGGTGGAATCTCCTAATTTTATAGCTTTTGGCATCTCTAAACATTTAAAAAAATTAATAGCCTTTATTCTTTAGAGCAGTTTTAGCTTTACAAAAATTGAGCCGAAAGTAGAAAGAGTTCCCATACAGCCTCTTACTGCCCCACTGTTTCCACTGTTGATACAATCATTAACTTGGGCCCATAGTTTACATGAGGGTTCACTCTTTGTGTTGTGCACCCTGTGGGATTTGACAAATGTATAATGACATGCATTCACTGTTACAGTATCACACAGAATAGTTTCACTGCCCTAAAAACCCGCTGCATTCCACTTATTCATCTTTTCCTCCCTCCCTACAAGCCTCTGGCAACCACTGATCTTTTCACAGTCTCCACAGTTTTGATGTTCCCAGGATATTGTGTAGTTGGAATCATATCATATGTAGCCCTTTCAGACTGGCTTCTTTTACTTAGCAATATACATTTTATTCTGTCCATGTCATTTTGTGCATGTCACCATAACTTGACTGAGGTATAACTGATGTATAATATACTGCACATATTTCAAGCCTACCATTGGATGACTTTTCACCTAAGAATTCACCAGTGAAACCATCATCACACTCAAGGTAATGAATGTTTATCTGTCATAGTCCTCATATGCCTTGGGAATTCCTTTCTCACAGCCATACCTACCACTCTGTCCTCTGGCCGACACTCATCTGCTTTCTATCACTTAAGATTAGTTTGCATTTTCTAGAATTTTATATAAATGATTATATGTACTATTTTTGTCAGTTTTTTTTTCACTCAGCATAAGTCGTGGGGGGCAGGCATTTCCCTTGGATCCTGTAGAAGTCTAAACTTCGAGAAGCTGGCAAGTCTTAGGATGATGGCTAATAATATGAATTAGAGATGTGCCCTAATATCAAAAACCATCTTATAGAGTATATTAGATCTGAAAATAGCCCACAGTGTTCTTTTCTTCGGGGTCATGTTGCAAAAGAGTCTCTCTTGTCTTGAGCACAGATGTGAAGCATTTTTCACCATTGGATACAGTGAACCTTCCAAGCACAATGGATGCCTTGGGTGCTGCCATTCTCTATGACTGCCATGTTTTGATTGAGCAAAGATTTCAGACTTCCTTCCTCTGTACTTTGACAACTGCAAATTTGGAAAAAGCATTTTCAATATGTACTTCGATCAGGGGTCAATATAGACTATGAAAATATATATACTATAATTCCAATTAGGTTTTAAAAAGCTATTGAAGGAATGAATATTTTCATCTGGAATGATAAACACCAAAAGATTAATTAGAATAATTCCTTGATGGTGAGATTATGAGTGATTTACATTTTCTTTTCTGTACATCTTTGTGTTCTTCAGTTTTTCTAAAATGAATGTTTCTTATAAATAATGTGAAAAAAATTATATTAAACCTCAAATTTGGGGGTTTGATTTGGAAGACATTAGCAAGTAATTTGGAATAAGTTCCCATCCCCAACTAACTTGGATCCTGTAGTCCAAGTAATAGTCATGGTCTATCATTCAGTTACTTGTGCTAGGCACTGTGTTAGATATTAGATATAAATATTAACAGAAGGCAGGGAGTGAAGCCCCCAGGCATAGCCAGTCATGTTGCCCTGGAACACAAATAGGTGTCCAATCTCCTGCAGGAAGAGGAGCTGCTGCCATTCTGGGAACCTCAAGCTTAGTTCAGAGGAAACATCTATGAGGAGAAGACCCAACCACCTTCAACTTAGAAGAAGCAAAAGAGTTCTGTGGACCCCTCTGTAGAGAGGGAGGGGCATGTGATTCAAGAGGCCACCTGGATATTTCAGTTGAAGTTTATCTTTAAGGCTCGCTGCTTCTCTGCTGTCATTTATAAGTTCATTCAATAAATACTGAGCACTTTCTGTGTATCTGCCTTTAACTGTTGAGTTGGGAGAACGATGAGCTAAGAGTGAGTTTTACAAATGCGATGCTTGAGACAAAGGTGAGGGGAGAAAAACGTGTCCATAACAAGTAAGAGAGATCTCATGTTTTACTCACCCCTGGTTGTCCAGTGAGAGAAAAGAGCACTGCACTATGAATCAGGATGCCGAGGCTCTGTGGTCGTGAATGAGTTATTCTAAACTCTGAGTGGGCTTTGATTTTCTCACTTGAGAGTATTGGTCTAAATGATCTTTAACTTCTCATCCAGATCTAAAATTTATGAGGTAATATGGTTCACAGAGACCATGCATAGGACTAACTGTAGAATTCTGAGAGGAGCTCCAGTACTGATTGACGAATGCTAACCTTTGCAGAAGTAGACTCCCCTACACCCAATTTGGCACTTCCGTGAGATTAAGCAGAATTCTTCATGTCACCAGAAAGCAGCTAAGTCTTATGATGGTGACCCACTTCTCTTCAGTTTCTCTTCCATACAGCATGACCCATACCAACACTCCTTCTAATCCCAAAAGTTTGCGGATGTGTTCAGGATGACTTGGTTGTAAAAAGAGAATGCGTATTTGAGTTTTGATGCCCAGTTTCACCATTTATTATCTGTTATTGGTTGAATTGTGTCCTTCTCAAATTTATATGCTGAAGCCCAAACCCTGAGTAACCCAGAATGTGACCTTATTTAGGAGTCAGGTCGTTGCAGGTAATAATTAGTTAAGATGAGGTCATACTGGAGTAGGATGGGCCCCTAATCTAATATATTGGTGTCTTCATAAAAGGGGAAATTCAGGCCCAGAGCCTTGAGCCCAAGAAGAACATCATATTAAGATTGGAGTTCTATATTACAAGCCAAGAAACTACCAGAAGCTGGAAGAGAGGCCTGGAAAAGATCTGCCCCTATCACTTCAAAGGGAGCATGGCTCTGCTGACACCTTGATCTTAGACTTTTAGCCCCAGGACCGTGAGATGATAAATTTTTATTGTTTGAGGCACTCAGTTTGTGGAAGCTTTACTCTGAACTCTTTACTCTCTATGGTTCCCAGTCCCTAAAAGCGCCCTGACTTTTCTTGTTCACTGACATCTTTGTATTCTTTCCGGTCTTCGGTGAGGACTAAATGTCTCCACAAGAAGGTTGCTTACCCCTCCATTATTACATACTCTTCTGCTGAGCTCCAACCTGGCCTTTGAATCATTGGTGCTCAAGGTGAAATCCATTTCATGGCATAAATAAATAGGTAACTTTCCTGAATTCAATAGATCTTGTGATTACAAAAATATTACATATTATAAACTCATAATTGAAGGTAAACTGAAACCTCTAAGAAATTATCTTGTTTTCTACTGCTTTTCAGTGTGTCTTCCTTATTATACTAGAATACTTCTTAGAAACGAAAAATTCATTACAACAAAATTTACATTTACTAGGCAGCTGTCTGCTATGATTTGTAAGTACATATATCTTTTCTATTATGAAAGTTTGGAGGTTTTTTTAGCTTTGTGTATGTGTGTGTGTGCATGCACACGTGGTCCATGAAAAGTAACTGAATGAGTGCAGGTGAGATTCAATGAGAAGAGCCATTTTTAAAGCAAATGTCAGACAGACACAGACACCATGGTTAGGTGGTTTTTTTTTTTTTTTTTGAGACCGAGTCTTGCTCTGTCGCCCAGACTAGAGTGCAGTGGCACAATCTCGGCTCACTGCAACCTCCACCTGCCAGATTTAAGCAGTTCTCCTGCCTCAGCCTCATGAGTAGCTGGGACTATGGGCGTGCGCCACCATGCCCAGCTAATTTTTGTATTTTTAGTAGAGACGGGATTATACAATATTGGTCAGGCTGGTCTAGAACTCCTGACCTCACGTGATCCACTCACCTCAGCCTCCCAAAGTGCTGGGATTACAGGCATGAGCCACTGCACCCAGCTTTGGTTAGTTGGTTTTTGACAGCAATGATAAAGTAATGAACTTGGTGTAAAACCACCAGATTCAGGTCAAGAAATTTTTGAAAAAGATTTTTCCTTATTTTTAATGATAGCATTTATTTTTGTCAGCTCTTGAAATTAGTAAGAGGGCTCCTATCTGGTTTATTCATTCTCTGTGGCTTCTTTAAACCTTGCCTCCACCTATATTTGTCATAATTAGTGAGATTCCTAAGTTCCAAGGCTAACAGAATAGCATAGCTGTAAACATAGCGTATCATCATTTGACTAAGCAGAATCTAAGAAGAAAACTACTTCATTTCTGGGTAGTAATATTGCATTATGGACAAGAATATCTTCTATGTGTGAGTTATAAATACTTATTTAGTTTCCAGAAAAAAATTATTAAAAGTACTTATAATTAGATGCTTAGACATGTGTATACGTGTGTGTGTATGTGTATTAATCATTCCTAGAATCAAAATTTTCTCAGTGGAGAGGATTTTTCAGTACTCTGGCAAGATCTTTCACCCCTTCCTGGCTGTCCATTGAAATAGAGATCATATGGGCTACTGATTATGAAGGTAGTAATTTTTCAAACGAGTAATAATATAATGGGTCAGGCCAGTGGTTTGCCAATGTAGAAATTTGAGGCATTGTTTAATGGAAGTAATAAAAATGTGCTAAGTACCTACTGTGTGCCAGATTCTGCTAGGCAATTTATATCCAATGCCATATCTAATCCTTAAAATTATGCTTTATTAAGTAGATATCTTCATCTTGGGTTTACAGATGAGGAATCTGAGGCTGAGAGAGAATAACCACTTGTCCAGGGTCATAGAACTGGTAAGTTTCTTGCCTCTCCATATAAACCTCTACTGTTTGTCCTTATTCACAAAGTAACTTGCTGGGATTTTGACTGGGTTATACTCTTTTTAATACTTCCAGGAAATTCCTCCTTTATGTAATGTCATCCTCACAAGTCCTCATCATTCCAAATTTTTTTAACTTGATTTTTTTTATTAACGAATTTTTAAACTAAGTACTATACATGCATGGTTCAAAATTCAAAATGTACAAAAATATAGAATGAAAATAATTGTTCTTTCTGCTCCTGTTCCTCACACCATTAGGCCCATTCCCACAGACAGCACTCAACCAGTTTCTTGTGTTTATTCTACACATTGACACACACAGATGGGCAGATAGACACAGACAAGTCACAGACACAGACATACTCCCTGCCCCCACTCCCTCACATGTACATGTTAGCATAAACATAGTGAGTTCATAGCTATATACCTTATGTTTTTCTCTTGACTATATATATATGTGTCTTTGTGTGTGTATATGTGTGTGTATGTATGTGTATATATGTGTGTGTGTATATGTATGTATATATATGGTGTGTGTGTGTGTGTATATATATGTATATATATGTGTATATATATATATATATATTTTAGACAAGAAGGTCTGGCCGTATCACCCAGGCTGGAGTCCAGTGATGCGATCTCAGCTCATTGCAACCTCTGCCTCTTGGGCTCAAGCTATTCTCCCATCTCAGCTTCCCTGAGTGGCTGAGACTACAGGCATGCACCACCACACCTGGCTAATTTTTGTATTTTTTGTAGAAATAGGTTACGCCATGTTGCCCAGGCTGGTCTCAAACTCCTGAGCTCAAGTGATCCTCCTGCTTCAGCCTCCCAAAGTGCCGAGATTACAGGTGTGAGCCACCGTGCCTGGCAGACAACATATTTTGGAAATCCTTCTAGACCCTGAACAGTCTAAATTGTACATCTATAAACCCTGGTAGATCCTTTAGTACTAAAGTTGTCTAAAAATATATATATTTTTTCAGCCCATACAACCTCTTACAAATGTATAGGTGGTATTTTCTGGATTTGATCAGAATTGAGCAGGAAGAGAGTGATTCCCTCCCACAGAACTGTATTTTGAAGAAGGAGTAGCTCTATTGCTTACCCAAATCAGTCATTAAATTATAAGGGTACACGTAAAAATCCAAATTGAATACTCATGTACCAGAATGAAGCATAAAAAACAATGATAAAATAAGAATTAGAGGGCACAGTGTGCATAGCAAATAACTAAGATTAATATAAAGATAAATGATGCAAAATCTGAAATTAAAAAGTGTTTGGTGTATAAACACAGACTTAAGGATGAACTATAAAAAATGCATTCAAGATGAAAAAAATGCACTCAACTGAAATAACAGACCACACATCCTATTTCTAACCCTTAATTCCTCTGAAGAACAATTCATACCACCAAGAATAGAAAAGGCTCTTAGGTATAGAAAGCAAAACTCTTATCAGCACAGATGTCCAGCATTTAGGAAACAACTTGGTCACAGGGAAAAAAATAATCTCTTTTCCCCATGATGAGGCAGCAAAGAATAGATCAAAAAACATCAGACAGGGAAGGTGAGCAGGGGCTAAAAAACCGGGAGGATTTTCACATTCAGAGGCACAGGAGTAAAGAGCAGGCAACTCGTTGGCAAGCAGGAGAAAGATGCATATGTTTTCTCTGTATTAATCTTAGCCATGGCTCTAACACATCTACCATTCTCTTCAATTGCTTCCCAGGCTTTGAGCCATTTTTTCCTCCTTTGAACACATAGACTGGCACAGGAAGGCATAGGCTGGCATCCTAGCTCCAAGGCTATGCATGTCTGCCCTGCATCATCCACTTACAAATTCTCTAAGGTATCTAATTCAGTATGTCATGAACATACATTGAGTCCTTCTTATGTGCAAGTTGGTGCTAGGTGCCGGCATGCAAAATGAAAGTATGCAGAACATCCCTTTTCACTTAGTCTTGCCTCAGCTGTAAAAAGAGAGAGTAAAATGAATTGCTTTCTAATAAGGCACTTTTCTACCCTCAGACTATTAAGCTGTATGATACACAGCTGCCTCTCTTTATTGGATTTCAGAACATTCCTTATAGTAGTCCTTGATTCGATGGCTTCCATTGGTAACCAATGGCCTCAATACACCCATGAGATATCCCCTCTTGGATTCTGCTGTTCAGTTTCTAACAAAGACTTTCTCTTTTGCAAATAATGCAATGTTTAATTACAGTCATGCTTATGATTTGAGATCTTCTTAGCTTATGTCCTTAGGTCTGTATTCACTTATACCAAATTTTTAGGGATTTTTCTTGAACTCTTCTCTAAGCCCTGTTTTGTAAACAACAACTTGGCTGGGTGTTTGTTACCTTTGCACTTACACAGAAATGTGTGTGTGTGTGTGTGTTTGTCTTATTTCTCAAAGGATTTGAGACAAGCCAGGGAAATACATAAATTTGCAAAAGGATAAAATAAGAATCCCAGAACCCAGGAACATAAGGGAAGGAGAATATTAAAGTAGATACTGCGTGAATCAGTTGCTTGATGTGGGGGCTGCAAATTTGGCTCTAAGCTTCATAACTGGCCAAGGTAAAGAAAGAAACACCATCCTAAGATTCACATGGTCCAACAGTCCTGGATAAGCTGGTTTCTATGGGGAAGTACAGCTTTCCTGGATACTGAAGCCTGCAAGAAATCTCTCCCTGGATCCCCATAAAATGACATTGGGAAATGTGTTTGATGATATTAAAAATACCTTACAAGTTTCACAGGACGTTTTTCCAAATCATGCCCTAATGCAGGCTGATGGCTTAATACTAAATGGTAATTTAGTTAATGCAAGGCTAGGAGGAGCCCAACCCTTATTCTCAACTTCAATCAATCTCCTCCATCAGAATGAGGATTTCTTAATTCTATTCTTAGGCTTAGGGCTTCCATCTAGGGTAGCAATATTAAATCAATTCACTTAAATTAGAAATACTAAAATTTCAAGCAGCAGTTTCTTGGAATTTAAATGAGATAACAAAGGGTAAGGAAAGCAAGCTTAGCATAGTACCTGGCATGGAGTAGGAGATAAGAGATTGTAAGTTTCCATCAGTCCCTTCGTATGAGGCACTGTGCTGACTTCCCCAGAGAAAATGATGAGTTTGACAACTCGACATGGTGAAAAGACCACAACTTTGGAGTCAGGAAAACACAGCTCTGTCACAGAGCTTGTTACCCGAGGTCTGGCAGCCTCTGTTTCCTCTTCTGTAAAATGAGGATAATAACCAGTGAATAAATAACTAGAAACATTACATACTCACTCTTAGCTTAGTGCTTGGAGCATAGTAGGGACTTAATACATTAAGCTGCTTTCTTACTTTTAAAATCATGCAATCGAGCAACGCATAGGAACTAAAAAAGACCACAAACCCAATGACATTGAGCACTTCACAACGTATAGATCACCTGCAGCCCTATCCTTCCAAATCCAAAGTAAATCTCTTTATCTTTTTGAAAATCAGTCACTCCCTAGCAATTCTCTTGGCTAAATAATCAATACTTTTAGCCCTTTCTCACCTATCAAGCATTAGTATTATTACTTCCTGTCCCATTTTGTTTTCTCTGCTCTCCTTCAAGGTATGGGACTTCAAACTGGGTGTTTCCGTGAGAGAAAGAGTGACCTGCCTTTATTAGGAATGATTGTGAATTTGGGGAGGATACTATAGATGACGGTTCATTTACTCAACAGATATTTTGAAAGTGCTTCCTATGTGCCAGACACTGTATTTGTGCAAGGTTGATGGGATTGCAGCTTCGTTTAAGCCTTTTCCTTTAAGTATTTAAGGCTTTTCTTTTAAGACCAGGTGAGTACAGGAAAGCTCAGGGGCTCTGCCATTCTAGGAGAAAGGCAGTGAACTATACAGGTGCCTCCATTGTGGACAAGCAGACTGGTGGTTAATGGCCATGACATCCTTTGGAAACACTGATGATGCTCAGAGTCTCTAAGTTCTCTCACAGAGCCCTCCAAGGTTCTACCTGTGCTAAAGTCTCAAGGGCAGGGTCATGAATCCATTTGAGAAGCTAACAAAATCTATGAATCTTCTTAACAGAAAAAGACCCATGCTACATTTTCTTCACAATTTCAGGATGTTCAAAGATCCCCCTGAAGTTCCTCTTGTGGCCACCCCCCCACCGCCCCCCAGCAGAGTGCCAGAGTGAGATGCTTTTGTTTGAGTGACATGTCTCAAGTCCTGCCATGGACCTTGACATTCGGTCATTTTCATCAATGAATTGGGTTACGAAGACAATAAAGACGGGTCAACCAAATGTGTAGTTAGGACAAAGGCAGGAATGAGAGAAATCCCATTGCTTATCACACCCATTTAATATGACAACATTGGACAGAGGCAAAATAAACCCTTTCATTTACACCCTGTTAGGAGCTGAATTGCATCCTCCCCAAAATTCCTACATTCAAGTCCCAACTTGCAGCACCCAAGAATATAACTGTATTTGGCAATAGGGCCTTTACAGAGGAGATTAAGTTCAAAATGAAGTCGTCAGGATGGGCCTCAATCTGACCGGTGTTCGTATAAAAAAAGGAAATTTAGACACACGAGAAGGCACCAGAAGTGCATGTGCAGAGAGGAAAGACCATGGCACGGGGCAGCAATAGGGAAGCTCTCTGCAAGCCCAGGACAGAGGCCTTGACAGACGAATCCAACCCTGCCCATGCCTTGATCATGAACTTTCAGCCTCTGGAATTGTGGGAAAGTACATTTCTGTTGTTTAAGCCATCTACTCTATGGCATTTTGTTATGGAAGCCAAAGCAAACTAATACAGACCTCAAAAGGCAACTCCATACAAATAGAAGAGCAGATGGGGATATGAGAGGCATCTGACTTTAAGGCAGCCTTGTGAAAGCTATATGAAAATGACATAAGGCTTTAAGTTGATTTCAAATGCAGTAAAAATAAAATACTTCTTGACTCTCCCTAAAGGGGCCATCCTCACAGAACCCCTGTCTTTGAGAGCAGCTGTCTTGCCCGCGGACTTGCTTTTTGCCAGTGGGGTGGGAGCAGACGTGAGTAAGGTGGACCTCTTCCAAGTAGTGGCCCATCACTGACCTCTACTTTGACGCAAAATTAGCAGAATGAAAGGAATGAAAAGATGCTGTTTCCCCCTGAGTCCTGGAGTGAACACAGTGTACAGCACAGTCACAGCTGACATGTGGTGGATGTGCAGCTGCATAAGAAATAAACATTTCTTTTATAAGCCAAATAACATTTTGAGGTCTTAACTGCAGCGTGAGTTAGCCTGAGTGGATGTAGACAAAATTGATGAGGTGATGTGACTGTCTAGCAAAGCTTACAAGGTAATTCTTTTTCGGTTATCTTTGCTTAGATCGTAGCAGGAACGTTGAATTAAGTTATGGGAAACCTGCATTCAGAAACCTGCAGTCAGAGGTCAAATCGTGAACTGTGTTGTCCGTAAAAAAGACCATGCTGATGGGGAGATTTAAAACTAAGTCATATGGGCCGGGCACGGTGGCTCACACCTGTAAACTCCCAGCACTTTGGGAGGCCGAGGTGGGAGGATCACCTGAGGTCAGGAGTTTGAGACCGGCCTGGCCAACATGGTGAAACTTCGTCTCTACTGAAAATACAAAAATTAGCCAGATGTGGTGGTGGGTGCCTGTAGTCCCAGGTACTCGAGAGGCAGAGGTAGGAGAATTGCTTAAACTGGGAGGTGGAGATTGCAGTGAGCCAAGATTGCACCACTGCATTCCAGCCTGGGTTACACAGTGAGACTCTGTCTCAAAAACAAAGAACAAACTAAGTCATATGAAAGAAAATGGAAAGGAATGGAGAATATTTAGTCTGAAAAAAAAAAAAAGGGAGAAACGCCTGTGGGAAATGGACTGTACCCGGTCTATGGAGCCTGACTGGGTTACCAAAGGCTTTTGATGAAAGAATTGGGGAAGGAAATTTTTATTTAACATTTATGTTTAAATTTACATTTAAATTATACTTACTGTTAAAAACTTTTTTTTGTTTATTTATTTGAGACAGGGTCTCACTCCTTTCTGCAGGCTGGAGTGCAGTGGTGCAATCACGACTCACTTGTAGCCTCAACCTCCTGGACTCAAGAAATCCTCCTGCCTCAGCCTCCCTACTAGATGGGACTACAGGTGCATGTCACCATGCCCAGCTAATTTTTGTATATTTAGTAGAGATGGGGTTTCACCATGTTGCCCAGGCTGATCTCAGACTCCTGGGCTCACGTGATCTGCCTGCCTTGGCCTCCCAAAATGTTGGGATTACAAGGCATGAGCCACTGTGCCAGGCCAAAAACTTATTTAAAAGGAAGAATTTCCTCACCCTTAGAACTGTTCCTGAAATGTTGTGAGAACTTCCTCACTAGTGATATTTTGTTGGAAATACTGAGGAGGGAGTTCATGGGTTGTAGTGATGTTGGGTTGGTGGTTTTCAAACATTTGCAGCAGTTTAATAAAACCTAATATGAAACCCCCAACATAATAGTGGTCATTATTAGCCTAAGTGTTTTATATATTCAAAATAAAAGCATTTAATCTATACAAAACCAGTCACTATAATAATGAGGCCCTTTTGATGAACATACAATTTTGAATTGGGAATATTTATTCATCAACTATTTATCAAGTAGCCTCTATTTGCCAAATACTGTTGCACATGTTGGAAAAACACAGCAGAGTTAAGGAGCTTACAGTCCAGTAGATGAGACAATCTTTCAGCCACCTAACCAATAAGTCAGATAACTTTAGATGGTGATAAGTGCTATGAAGAAAATAAAATAAGGTAGTGTGGTAGAGAGAAGGTGGCTGGCTGTAGACGTGTTAAAATATCATGGAAGGCCTCTCTGAGAAGCTGAGGGCTCTGAGCAAGATTATTCCAGACAGAGGGAATGGCAAGACAGAGGCCAAGGTGGAAATGAATGGGGGCATGTTTGAATAATAGTGATTGCAATAGTCTGCCATCCAGAAGAAGAGATTGAGAGGCAGGCGAGGGAAAAATCATGGAGGATCTTTTAAGCTAGTTCTCAAACTATCCATGGTAAATGATTAAAAAAAAAAAGTTCCAGCCACAGACTAACATGTGATCCAACTGCATATGACTCATTGCATGCAGCCTGTGCTCCGTGATCATCACCATGCACGTTTGGCAACCTCACAGCCGGACTCTCCCCTCTTGAGTGAAACTACTGATCGTATGCCTGAATGTTATCCCAATGTCAAATTGCTATGAAAATTTCCCAGTGTTGACTCTCAATTTCTGTTCTTATTGTTCTTATCTTGATGTAAACCAGGAACACACCATTCACGGATCTGTTGGCCACACTTTGAGTAGCACATACAAAGCACCTCGGATTTTACTTGAAGTGCATTGGAAAGCACACATGGGGAGGTGGGAAAGAGAAGACTCAAAGATCACTTGTAGGGTTGTGGTGATGCTGCTCTTTGTGGAGATGGAGAAGACCAATGGAGAACACATTTGGGAGGAGAGAGCAAAAGTTCTCAACTTGGGTGAGAAATATCTAAACCTTCAAGTAGAGAGGTCCAGTAGGAAGTTAGATAATATGAGTCTGGGGCTCACAACTGAGGTCAAAGTCAGAGTTGTAATTTTGGAAAGTCATGATAGCCTGCATTTAAGGCCTCAGACTAGCTGAGTTATCTAGCAAGTGTGGAAATGAAAGAAAAGAGATCCTAGGACTTCGACCTGGGGCATTCTGACATGAGAATTATTGACTCCATCAGTTTTAACATCCAAGAAATTTTATCTTAACATTTATGGAGCCCCAAGGCTTCACAAAAACCTGGAATAAAATTCCCAAGTGTCACAATGCTGGCATGAAGTGTCAGTCAATAAATATACATGGAATGAATGAATGAGCTCCAAAATAAAGGTTTCAAAAACCCCTGAGATTTTGCGATTTTAGAACCCCAAGTTTCTTCCCACCCATGATGTGTTAGGTTGAATGGTGACTTCCCCAAAAGATATGTCCATGTCTCAGAACCTGTGAATGTGACTTTACCTGGAAAAAAGAGTCTTCTTTGCAGATGTAATTGAGTGAAGAATCTTGAGATGAGATCATCCTGGATTATCTGAGTGGGCTCTACATCCAATAAGTGTCCTTATAAGAAACAGACATGGAGGAAAAACACAGACAGATGGGGAGAAGGCCATGGGGCTGTGGCAGACATTGGAGCTGCGGTTTTAAGCCAAGGATTGACAGCAGCTGCCAGAAGCTTGAAAAGGCAAGGAGGATTCTAGCCTAGAGTCTCCAGGGAGAGTGCAGCCGCCTGGCTGACACACGCCAGTCCTGCCAACATCTTCATTTTAGACTTCTGGCCTTCAGAACAGTGAGAAAATAGATTTCTGTTGTTTTCAGTCATCCAGTTTGTGGTCATTTGTTACAGAAGCCTCAGGAAACTATTGCACATGGTCTCTTTTAGCTGATGCTGATGCAATATTTCCTTTGGAGCTCTGCTGTATTCTGATTCAGTGATTCTCAACTCTGGCTGAGCATTAGAACTGCCTAGGTATTTTCTAACAAAGGTTGGTTGGTGTCTGGAACATCCTCAGAGATTCTGATTCAGTAGGGCTGTGGTACAGGCTGATATTGGTGGAGTCAGACAGAAGAATTGCCATTTAATTAGTCACAACAACTTAACATCAAGGGGTGGCACAGAGGTACAGGGGGTGGGAATACCTATATAATTGTTTCACCTTAGGAATTCGCTTTGAAACATAACAATATGTGTCTTTACATTCAAGTATATTCTTAGAAACTAGCTGAAGCCGTTTCGCATCCTTGTGGCACTAAGTCCTGTTTCCACTGTGAAACAGTTACCAAGACAGTCCTGTTTCCACTGTGAAAAAATAAATGGATGTTCTGACAGGTGGCCACCATTGCTGATCTGACCATTCTCCAGAAGCACCAGGAGGCATTGCTTTCTAGACTGAAGCTCAGTCATGCTTCACTTTAGTCTAATCTAAAAGATTTGCTTGCAAGCCTTCATTCCAAATGGTTCCAGTGCCTTCCATACAATCAGATAATGACAATTGTGAGTTTCTGGTGGCATGCTACTTCATGTAATTAAAAAAAATTGCTGCATAGATGTGCTGAATAGGAGAAGAGTAAGTTATTATTTGGAGGGAAGAGGATTCCCAATTGTGGAACAAAGCAATTCCTTGTACCCTGGTTCTAAATAAATGTTTCTTTATTTTTGAAGTTGCATGACCCCCTGTTGTGGTCTTTTTTGCACACATGTCAGAAAGCAGCCATGAGTGCATTGTAGTTGGCAATGTGAGCTTCTCTGTAAAGGGTCTTTGACGAAGAGCTCACTGCATCTACTGACTCCCCAGGATGTCTGAGGTCACAAGTTTGGCTGGAGCACATGAGCCCAGATAAAGAAGATGGTTTTGCCCTCCTGAAACAAAGCCAGAAGTGATCTCCTTTATTGTGCACTTTGGGTCATGTGCTAATGATGAGGGTTTCTGTAATACTAATCCCCCTAATGAAGGCTTCTCCCAGCCCTTACACAAGCCCACAAGGCCCCGTGGCTTGGCAAGCCAGAGAGAATAAAAGCAGCACGGTGTTTGGCTTTTGAACTGAGTTCAAGGCAATTAAAGTCAAGAGCTAAGGAGGGAGGGAGAGGGTTTAGAAATACCAGCATAATAAGTAGTATGACTGGGTGCTCTGTAAATTAACTCAATTAGACAAAGCCTGACTTAACGGGGGAAGATGGTGAGAAGCGCTACCCTCATTAAATTTGGTTGTTAGAGGCGCTTCTAAGGAAATTAAATCTGTTAGTTGTTTGAATCACATAAAATTGTGTGTGCACGTTCATGTACACATGTGCACACGTGTAACCTCTGTGATTCTCGTGGGTATTTTTTTAAGAAGAGAGGAATAGAAAGCAAAGAAAAATAAAAAATACTGAAAAGAAAAAAGACTGAAAGAGTAGAAGATAAGGAGAAAAGTACGATAGAGACAAGGAAAGTAAGAGAGAGAGAGAGAGCTCTCCCAATTATAAAGCCATGAGCCCCCTTTGGTGGGGGTTTCTGCTCAGTTGCTTGGGCGGCAAAATCCTGCCAGGAGCCCAGGCTCAGTTCCCCCGAGTCTGCATGACGGTGGACAGCCTAGTGAACAAGGAGTGCTGCCCACGCCTGGGTGCAGAGTCGGCCAATGTCTGTGGCTCTCAGCAAGGCCGGGGGCAGTGCACAGAGGTGCGAGCCGACACAAGGCCCTGGAGTGGTCCCTACATCCTACGAAACCAGGATGACCGTGAGCTGTGGCCAAGAAAATTCTTCCACCGGACCTGCAAGTGCACAGGTGAGGCCCATGCTCCAAGCTTGGTGGGGAGGGCCAGAGCTGGGAAAAGAGCTCCTTCTAAGGAAGAGATGAGACTCTTGACAGAGACTCTTAGATTAGGCTTTGAAAGGCAAACCAATGATGGTTTTGGTCGGAAGCATATTCAATAAGGCTGATGTGCTGGTTTATTCTTCACACCCTCTAGTACATCTAGTTATGAAGACTAAATAAATATGGCGTGGGCCAAGCCTGCTTATATGAATGCATGCCAACATACTATTGGCTTGTTTGTTGGAAGGGGAATTTAAGAGCTTAAAAGAGTCAGCTTTGAAACTCGGAGCAAGTCCTTTCAAGATGGATTCGGTGCCCTCTCCTGAAATGGGTTTGCACTTGTTGAAAAGGGATGGGTGAGGCTTGGCATTCGGAAGACAGGAGTCAAAGGCAGGTGTTCTGGTCTCAGCATTTCTCATGATTTGAACAGATCTCTCTCTCTCTTTTTTTTGGAGATGGAGTCTCGCTTTGTCACCGTGGCTGGAGTGCAATGGTGCTATCTCAGCTCACTGCAACCTCCACCTCCCGGGTTCAAGTGATTCTCCTGCCTCAGCCTCCCAAGTAGCTGGGATTACAGGCACCCGCCATCATGCCTGGCTAATTTTTGTATTTCGAGACGGGGTTTCACCATGTTGGCCAAGCTGGTCCCGAACTCCTGACCTCAGCAGGGTGCATGTTTCTCATTAAAGCTTATGACCGGGTTGTAACTTTGACAAAATTGTCGAGACGTGGCAAGACAGAGCTTTCTCGAGGAGCTGGGGGAGGCGGGGGGCGGGCGGGGGGTTGTTATTAGATAACAATGGCTTTTTGTCACTCTTCTCTGGACTTGAACCGGACATCACAAAATTTGCTCAGTGTCCTTCCTTTAGACTCTGGTCTCTCTCATTACCTGTTGCTTTGATATCTCTGTGCATTTCTCATTCCTCTAGCTCTTTGGGGCTTTTTCAAATCCTCTTCAATCTTTCCCACCGTCAGTTTCCAGCAGCCATATGCCCTTCGGGAATAAACACTCAAAGCCTGGCAGGGGGCCACTGAAATACAAAAAACACAAGTGGCAACCTCAGGAAAGCCCTTGGACACTGTTGTAGGCTGGGTGGTTGCAGAAGACTTTTTCCTTTTAAAAATACTTTTTACTTCTCTTCTCATAGGATGCTGGAACATAGGAGGATATAGGTCATTGAGCTTCATAAGGGGTTGAATAGGTATTACTAAGGGAACATACAAAGGCCTGTGATGTTGGTGTAGGAATGACATTCGATTTTTTTTTTTAATTTTAACTTTCAACTTTATTTTAGATCCAGGGGATACAAGTGCAGGTTTGTGACATAGATATATTGCACAGTGCTAGGGTTTGAGATATGATTGATCCTGTCACCCAGGTAGTGTGCGAAGCACCCAGTAGGTAGTTTTTCAACCTTTGACCCCTCCCTCCCTCCCCTCTCTAGCAGTCCCCAGTGCCTATTGTTGCCATCTTTATGTCCATGAGTGCCCAGACATTAGATTTCTTTTTTCACATTAAGAGTTCTGGCTTTAGGCCTGGTGCAGTGGCTCATGCCTGTAATCCCAGCACTTTGGAAGTCTGAAGTGGGTGGGTCACTTTGAGGTCAGGAGTTTGAGACCAGCCTGGCCAACATGGTGAAACCTTGTCTCTACTAAAAATACAAAAATTATCTGGGTGTGGTGGCAGGCACCTGTAATCCCAGCTACTCTGGGGGCTGAGACAGGAGAATCTCTTGAACTCAGGAAGCGGAGGTTGCAGTGAGCAGAAATCACGCCACTGCACTCCAGCCTGGGTGACAGAGTGAGATCTGTCTCAAATAAATAAATAAATAAATAAATAAATAAATAGTTCTGGCTTTATAATCATTTTGTAGTAATATTTTTAATTCTGTCATTCAGAAGAATATCTAGGTCCTGGTTTTGCCCTGGGTATTAATCATGACAAAAATTTCAATAACATATTGGATATATATTATCCAGCTTTTCTAAGTTTTTTAAGCATTTGCTTCTATAGACCTTCTCTCAAAATTATCATGGTTTTTTAGACGAATGAGGAGCAGGTTGCTGGTGTGGTTAGCGTGATTGAAAACCACACTAACACAGTAACTTCTTTGTTCAAAACCCCAAAATACTTCTAGAACAATTATTTCTATGTCAATCAATGAAAAAGTGCTGGCCAAGCGCAGCGGCTCACACCTGTAATCTCAGCACTTTGGGAGGCCAAGACGGGTCAGGAGTTCAACACCAGCCTAGCCAACATGGTGAAACCCTGTCTCTACTAAAAATACAAAAATTAGCCAGGTGTGGTGATGGGCACCTGTAATCCCAGCTACTCGGGAGGCTGAGACAGGAGAATCACTTGAACCCAGGAGGTGGAGGTTGCAGTGAGCTGAAATCGCGCCACTGCACGCAGCCTGGGCAACAATAGAGTGAGACTGTGTCTCAGAAAAAAAAAAAAAAAAAAAAAGAAAGTGCCAACACTTTCAAAAAGTTGTAAATCTGCATTGCATAGAATCCTGAGGCAGAGGACTTTAGGAAGTCACATATAACCATAAACTCTTTTTGTTACCAGCTTCTTCATATTTTTGCCATGGCTAGCAAGTTTTGTTTTGTTTTAGGTAGGGATAGAAAGAATAGAAGGGATCATTGCTATTTCCCTTTGCTAAGGAAATGTTTATAAATATTGCTCTAGAAGTAATAGGAACTTAGGATCATGGAAACCTACCTTCAAAAAAAAAAAAAAAAAAAAAAAAAGAGGATCCCCTGCTCTAAAAAGGCCTTGGGCCAGAAATAAATAGGGCCTGTTCTTTAAGTCCAGGCTGTAAGGAAGTCCCATCTACATAAGCCAGTCCAAAGAAGCAGGGCTTCCTCCAGGGAGATGGTCTGCCTCTCCAGCCATTGTCAAGGCCAGGCCTGGCCCTGAGGCCCCATCTCCAGGCTGTGGCTCACCTCCCCCCATGATCTGCTCAGTCCAAACTCATCAGGAACAGAACTCTTTCCACACCTACATTTTTTTAAAGGTAACTTAAGATTTACTGTATCTATAAATTCAATTTACTAGACTTTTAATGTTTCCCAGTTTTATTGAGGCATAATTGTTACACAGAACACTGCACATAATTAACGTGCACAATATGGTGTTTGGACATACCTATACGTTGTGTTGCCATTTCCACAATCAAGATAATAAACATATTCATCATCTCCAAAGGTTCCTCGTGGTTCTTTGTTTTTGTTTATTTTTTGCTTTTGTGGTAAGAACAGTTAACATGAGATCTGCCCTCTTAACACATTTTTAAGTGCCAAATGCCTTATTGTTAACTATAGGCACTATATTGTACAGAAAATCTCTGGAACTTGCTCATCTTGTATCATTATAACTTTACAACTCCCTATCGCCCCTCCCCCATCCCCTGGTAACCACAATTCCGTCGTGTACTTCTCTATGTTCAGCTACTTTAGATGCCTCATATAAGAATAATCATGCAGAGTTTGTCCTTCTGAGACTGACTTATTTCACTTAGCACAAATGTCTTCCAGGTCCATCCATGCTGTCGCAAATGGTAGAATTTTTTTCTTTTTAAAGGCTGAATAATATTCCATTGTATTGTCATACCAACTTTGGATGGCTCTACTTATCTTGCTAGATGGTCTTTTTCTTTGAATCTCAGGGCACGAGACTAAGTCCTTAGTGACTGAGCTGGGAAGTTATTTTGTATATGTCATAATTACCATTCTGTGATGAGCCGGGTGTCCCAAAGCAGGACACATGTCCTTCAATTAATTATTCCCCAAAGAGTAAGTTGCTAGCCTTCCTAGGGTAGCTTTTTTATGGTTTGTGGGGCAATCTTTGGAATTGAAACCTGATCCTGAGCCTCCCAAAGAACATCCTCTACAGTAGCCTGATGACTCTTTTGCGAATGGAGTCACTGGGGCACTCCTGGGATGATCCAAAATTTCTCAAGGAAGAGATGTAGATTAGTGTCTTGTAACAGACTATTGATGACCCCAAATGTTGTTAATTCTTTGGAAAATAAACACCTCATAGTTTCCATAATCATGAAGCTGGTAAAGTAATTTCAGCCTAATAAGTAGAAACACATAGAAATTCTGGGATTTGTTTTTTAAAACTCTAAATTCTATGGTGAAATTCTCTGTAGAGAGCTTCTCTATAGTCTCTGTAGGGATAAATTGAAACAAAAAAGCCACTGAGCTTAATTGTCAGGAAGAGCTGAATTGCAGGAGACTTTGAATTTGCTATTCACCTTATAAGGCTTACCTGCCAGTTGGCTTTATGAGAATATGCCATTTGCGGCTATGTCTTTCAGCTTCTGAAAAACTTGCGCACCAAATAGTTTTTGAACAGTTGACGGTGAACTTCTTGTTTGTACAAGTGACTAATTGCCTCCATTTTCCAATCTCTGAAATGGGGATAATGATGAAACCACACTTGTAAAATCCTTTTGATTTCTGTAGATGAAAGGACCTATGTAAGTATAAAGTATTGTTATTAAAATAATAGAATCTCTAATTAAAAGGAATAGGCTATTTAGAGTTCCTTGTAAATTCACTAATCGGTGGTCTTTAAGCTTATTTAGTCTAATGGCTTTCTGAGGTTGAGCTGATGCAGTTCATGTAGGAATGTGTGGTGTTTAGATGATCTCACTCTTTTTCCATTTTTATCATAGTCCTT
This sequence comes from Pan paniscus, assembly GCF_029289425.2. Lineage (NCBI taxonomy): Eukaryota > Metazoa > Chordata > Mammalia > Primates > Hominidae > Pan > Pan paniscus. Next base: position 96,010,335 of record NC_073263.2, on the reverse strand, counting down.
TGTAAACATGAGACTTTGACTCTTTAAATTTAATTTTCACTGAAGGACATACTCAACGGTCGATAGATTGATATTATCTAGGAATCATTTTTTTTCCTCTCTCCATTTCCCAGTAAGATAACACGGTTCTTTCTAAAACGCTTCTCTTCTTATATTTTTTGCATTGGTAGATTAAGAAGAAAAAACTAAATCATGTTAAACTGATGGAAGATGCTATTAGGAAAACTAAATTAAAGAAATAAACATTTTGTCTGCTAGGCTTTCATGTTGTTACACTTTTCAGTCATCTCCAGCATTTCAACAAATTCTTCAGGTCAGGTCTATAAACTTAGAAATGAAAGGGACCTGACTGCAGAGCTTTGGAATAATTTCTCTGAGACATCTTGGAAAAGGAATTTTTTAATTGAATAAATTTCTGGGTCATAAGTGATCTCCAAAACAGACACAAGCTTTCTTTTCCCCCCCACCATTCTTTTCACAGGTGTTGAAAGCTTTCTTATTAGAACTTATACATTGCCTTTTGGAGGCAACTCTGGTTACATTAAAGTTTCTTGTTCACTGTAGTTGTGAAGCATCTCTGATTTTCTGAATCAGGATTAATCATTTCGTCGTTTGTCATCCAGTGGATCTTGACTTATTCCTCTGTTTTCGCTTTTCCCACAGTTTGACTTGTGTTGAAATGTCATTGTGTACTTGTCCTTCATTTCCACTAGACTAAGGTATTATTGCCTCATTTATACAGATGCTCACTGACTTATGATGGGGTTACATCCCAATAATCCATCATAAGTTGAAAATACTGTTAAGTCAAAAATGCATTTAATACACCTAATCTATGAACATCATAGCTTAGCATAACCTACCTTAAATGCACTCAGAACACTAACATTAGCCTACAGTTGGGACAAAGCATCTCACACAAGGCCTATTTTATAATAAGGTGTTGAATATCTCATGTAATTTACTAAATACTGTACTGAAGGTGAAAACCAAAATAGTCATATGGATATTCGAAGTAGAGTTTCTACTGAATGCATATTGATTTTGCATCATCCTAAAGTTGAAAAATTTTAAGTTGAACCATCATAAGTCAGAGGCCATCTGTATTTGTATTCACTAGTGTCTGATCCCTTTTATTCAATTATTCATTGATTCTTTCACCACCCATCCAAGCAACATTTATTTAGCATCAACTAGGCCCTTCAGATACAGAGAGGGGGGAAAAACTGACGTGATTCTGAAGATGTGCACAGTATAGTCATATGTAAGACAGATATGAAGACAAACAATTGCTATACTATTTGATAAGTGGTCTCTAATAATACTAGTAATAATAACACTTAATATAGAACTCACGGCAGGGTGCGGTGGCTCATGCCTGTAATCCCAACACTTTAGGAGGCCAAGGCAGATGGATCACCCGAGTTCAGGAGTTCAAGATCAGCCTGCCCAACATGGTGAAACCCCATCTCTACTAAAAATACAAAAATTGGCCAGGTGTGGTGGCATGCACCTGTAATCCCAGCTACTAGGGAGGCTGAGGCAGGAGAATCGCTTGAACCTGGGAGGCGGGTGTTGCAGTGAGCTGAGATCATGTCACTGCACTCCAGCCTGGGTGACAGAGTGAGACTGTCTTGACAAAAAAAAAAAAAAAAATATATATATATATATATATATATATATATATTTAACTCACTGTATACCAGATGTAGTTCTATGTACTCCACATTAATGTGCTTGTTTTTTATAACATAAAAGCTATGGTAGCATAAAGGAAGACGTGTTGATTGTTGTATTTTTTAATAGACTTTAGAGCAGTTTTAGGTTCACAGCAAAACTGAGTCAAAAGTACAGAGAGTTGCCAACCCCCTGCCCTCACACACTCACATCTCCCTCACTGTCAGTGCATGTTTAGTGTTGGCTACCTTTTAGATAGTAGCTGTTCAATAAATTGTTTGTTAAATAAATACATGAGAGAGCCAATTATTTTGTTTCTGCCAACTACAAAGAATCATGGCAAAGAAAATAGAGTAGTCTTCAAATTCATAGCATAAGTTATGAATGACTCAGTTTCAACAGTCAGGCCCCCAATTCAAAAACAAGTGTTATGCCTTTAAATGTAAAAATGTATTAAATTATTATTATAAATTTTAGGTGTGTTATTTATTAATATTTTTAAATATTGAGACTTTATTATTTTAGATCAGTTTTGGGTTCACATTGAAATTGGGGAGAAAGTACAAAAAATTCCCATCTACCTTCTCCCCCACACTCTGCAATCTTCCACTAGCAACATCTGCAAACCAGGGTTACAATCAATGAACCTCTACCGACATTATTATCATCCAAATTTCTCAGCATTATGAAGCAAGGAATTACTCTTCTACTGCAGAGAAGTGACTAGACATTTACCTCCAATCAGCTATAGATAGGCAGCTGGAAATTTGACTGAATTTTAATCTGGGTAGCTACTCTTCTTTAGACACAGCATTTTGTTCACTCAGTTCTCAAAACAGTGTTCCATTCCTGTACTGTCATAGTAGGTGATATGTTTTAATCAAATCTGTTTTTAATACATAGAGTTTTAGTAAGGTTGCCCCAGGGAAAATAGACTTCAAGGTCCATAAAACGAAGCATCTTGCATAGCATCTGATGAGATAGTAGCCGCTTCATAAATATTTGTTAAATAAATAGTTTGTATTTAATTATCTCCAGGAATCAACAAACAATTTAATGTTTAACTTAAACTATTCAAAAACATGATTTTTAGTCTTGGGAAGAGTAGAATTTTTCCTTTTTTCAATATTTTAACTTATGTTCTCATAGAGTGCTGTAAAAGAAAAATACAGATAATTGAGCTACGTAAAAGGTGGGATATATGATATATTATAAAAAACAAAAAAACTCAACCGATTACAATTAGAAAAAATTCTCCCTACTTACATTTTAAGGAAATTTTCTTTAACTATCAAAAAATCCACTATAGAAAAGGAAGCCTGTGCATTTTCTTTACAGAATGCTGTTAATCATTTTGTTTTCATGCTGTTGGAAAATTTTCCTTTCCTTGAGAGATCCAAATAACTCCCCCTCCCCTATGGTCATAGTACTTTTTACTTACCTCTATTTTGCTACTTGTAGTTTACCAAAATTATTTATAGGGGCTGCTTTTTCTGCAAACCCACAGAACAGGGAGAGAAAATGTATGTGGCATCATCTGCTACATGCTCGATACTTCTGTTATTCACTCAACACACATTTGTTTTGAACAAGGCTAAGCATAGGCCTAGGCAGTGAGTTCACAGCCTTACAGCTGCCTGGAGCTGAAACAAGTGTAGTGATGTTTACAATCAGTGTAAATAAATGTGAAGAAAGGGGATGTATGAGGTGCAAGGAAGTAACTGACCCGAACCCCGACCTTTGGAATCAAGAATGACCTTAGAGAGCACCAAGGTGGAGCTTAAAGGAGAAATGGATCACGCAGGTAAAGAGGAATTTAGGGAGACAGTGAGGGAAAAGTGTTCCAGGAAGAAGGAAAAGCAAGCAAATAGGCCTAGGGCATGAGGTAGAGGAGGAGGAGTAAGTGAGCTGGTCACTCTCTTTAAATGCTTTACGTAATCCCTTTAATCTTCTGGGAGATAAGCATTATCATCCCCTTTCGTTTCAATCTTGTGCTCTAATGATATTTAAATTTTACCCTCTAACCTAAGGAATGAAATGTTGGTCATACCCAAAGGCAATAAGTTGGAAGGCTAAGAAGGGAAAAGTCTGGGGCAAGCTACAAGGATGTAAACTTTAGATGCTGATCAGAGAGATGCCCAGAGCTTGATCTTATTAGTCCTGTCCTCCTTCCCTGGGCTTTGAGAAAGCAGGGAGCTTTGTGCAGCTGACAGAAATCCTGTGGTGGTTTGTACTTCCTGACATCATGGCTACTGATTCACCCTGAGGACTTGACAGCTTCCGTTGATTTTGTCTTAATGCTGTCAACTTTGTGAAATAAGTCAGCTTTTTAAATGTGAGATTTCTTCTAAATTCCTAGAAATCAGTTAATTTATGTATTTATTTTATTTCTTTCTCTCTCTCTTTCTTTCTCTTCCTTTCTTCCTTTCTTTCTTTCTTTTCTTTCTTTTTGAGACAGAGTCTTGCTCTGTCACCCAGGCTGGAGTACAATGGCATGATCTCGGCTCATTGCAACCTCCATTTCCCGGGTTCAAGCCATTCTCCTGCCTCAGCCTCTGCAGTAGCTGGGACTACAGGCATGTACCACCACGCCCCGCTAATTTTTGCATTTTTAGTAGAGACGAGGTTTCACCATGTTGGCCAGTCTGGTCTCGAACTCCAGACCTCAAGTGATCTGCCCGCCTCCGCCTCCCAAAGTGCTGGGATTACAGGCGTGAGCCACCGGGCCAAGCCATGTATTTATTTTGGTTTCATCTTTAGCTTGCTGTGTATTTTCTTCCTTCTCTAAATCAATGAACTGTTCTGTGTCATCCCTTTTTGTGGGCGTGGAGCGGACGCAGGAGGAGACACCCCTGCGATCCTGGGAGGAAGGAGTGTGTGCATGAGTCTGCTAGTGCTGCTGTAACAACATCCCACAGACTGGGCAGCTTAAACACTGAAATTCACCCTCCCACAGTTCTGGAGGCTGGATGGCTGAGATCAGGGAGTTGGTTTCCTCTGAGGGCTCTCTCCTTGGCTTGCAGATGGCTGTCTTCTCCCTGTGTCTTCACGTGGTCTTCCTTCCAAAACTGTGTCCAAATTTCCTCTTCTTTTGAGGACACCAGTCATATTGGATTAGGGCCTACTCTAATTACCTCATTTACCCTTAATTATCTCTTTAAAGAACACTATCTCCAAATATAGTCACATACGAGGTATACTGGGGCTAGAACTTGGGGGACACGGTTTAGCTCATTGCAGTATACAGTGTATTTCATGTCCTGTTTCTTTGCTGGGAATGTGTCTAGGAAACTCTCTAGTGCTTAGTCCACTTGGAGATAGAAACATTTAAGAGGAGACCATGGGAGGAAAATTGACTTTCTTTGCCTTTGTGTAAGCACCTTCATCTTCTCTTCCATTCAAATTTCAGAGTACAAATTCAGAAATTTCTTCCAAATGACATAAACCCCCTTCCTTTCCATCTTTCTGTTTTGTGAACTAGGAAACTTTGCCGGCTATAATTGTGGAGACTGCAAGTTTGGCTGGACCGGTCCCAACTGCGAGCGGAAGAAACCACCAGTGATTCGGCAGAACATCCATTCCTTGAGTCCTCAGGAAAGAGAGCAGTTCTTGGGCGCCTTAGATCTAGCGAAGAAGAGCGTACACCCCGACTACGTGATCACCACACAACACTGGCTGGGCCTGCTTGGGCCCAATGGAACCCAGCCGCAGTTTGCCAACTGCAGTGTTTATGATTTTTTTGTGTGGCTCCATTATTATTCTGTTAGAGATACATTATTAGGTGGGTTTTTTCCTTGGCTGAAGGTATATTATTACAGGTTTGTGATTGGGTTGAGGGTATGGCAGTGGGAAGTAATTTCATGCAAGTTAATTAAGAGAGCAACCACAAGGCAGCCTTAGGTTTATGAAAGTCGTAGAATTATCAAATACCGCCTGGAGTTAGAAGGAAGCAGTTTCTTCCTGTGCATTGGATGCAGACACTTTAAATGTTCTCTCCTCTACCGTATGTTCTTGGTTCAAAGTGTAAACTTTTCTCTGTGAAGCTGTTAATCATCAAAGATGTGAGTTGGTGAGGTGGAGGCGAATTCCTTTTGATTTCAGAAGAAAACATTTGCGAATCTGGCCATGGAAGCCCTCTCTGACCTTTTCTCCAAATTAGAGGAATTAACTGAACATGTGCTAAGGCACATGAAGCTTATTTGTGCGGAATTAGAGTGCTCATATTGGGAGTGGGCATCTTGTTAAACTCACAGGATAGATCAACTTTGGATGGATTTTAGACAGTCTATCACATGATAGACTTTCAGATAATCATTTATGGTACTCCTGCATGGTCCGGAATCCCCAGGTTTCTTGGAGCTTTATTGTCAAGGAAAAGTACAAGCTTAGCCACAGCAATGTAGAGTTTCTGCTGCTTAGCTCTTTGCAACACAGTCATGTTGGATGCTTGAGGAATTGGTGACCTGCCCTTCCAAGTCTTAAAAATTGGGGTCTGGGTAGGACTTGGAATGAGGGTGTTGTCTGTTACAAACTTCATGGATCAAGTAGGTTCAGCTTTGTCCTTATTTTTCAGTCAAAGGAAAGCCATAGACACCAATGTATTCCAGGAGGGCTTGACTCCATCCTAGATTCTTCCCATAGCAGTTCTTGAATGCATGGCTGCACGTGCACCTCTCCCCATTTTTGGGGTCCTTCATTGGGGTCAGGATGAATGAAGACATCAAGCTCACTTTGAAGAGCAAGATTCTGATTTGGACAGGTTCATCCTTCTGCTCATCACTTGTTCCCCTTCAATTGATACCCTCTCGTTGTTGGGTTCTGATAATTTGAAACCTTGCTCTGAATTGAACATGAAAAAGGGCCGTGTAGCCAACATCAGGGACAGCAGTGCTTTTCTCAGTGTGAGTCTTTTAAAACTTGCCTTACAGGTAAGCATCTGTCTGTCTTTATCGATAGATAAGGAGGCTCTTTTGGCTATAAACCTTTATAGTTTTCCTGTTATCACTCTGAGGAATTATTGCTTTATGAGAGAGTACTCTCTCAAGAGGAAAAGAAAGTCCTAGTTTCTGGTCATAGCTACGAATTAAATTTATATTCATGTCTGTTCAGCTCTCTGAAGTTGTTATAGGTATTTTGGACAAGAACTAAAGTTAGCTGAAGTTTCCACATAACCATCAAAGCTGTTATGAAAAAGGGAAGAAGGATGGACCAGGCAGTAAGGAGGTCATTAAATCGTCCAGAGCTTTTCACTAAAATTGGCAGTTCCAGTGTCCAGCCTAAATGGCTTGAATGTATTTTTCTCTCTTCTGGTCTCAGTGAACATGCTTGTCAGCTAGTAGTTATAACAGATTGATGGGTGAGGCAAAATACGCGAAAGTTCTTTTTGGTTACATAAATACTGCATTAGGACTAAGTGCAGTTGAAGTTACAATATTATTAATTAATCCCTCCCTTTTAAATTTATATCTTTGTGAAGCATAGGTTAGCAAATGCCTTTAAAAAATATATGTCATTTAGGTCTTAATGATCTATTCTTTTGGATAGTCTATTTCACCTGAATGGATTGTTGCTTACAAATTAAATATGTATCAGGGGCTCCCAATCCTGAAAGTCACCTGAATTTCCTGGATCTCTGCTAGAAATCAACCTTTTAAGAGATAAAGGAGGGTTTATCCTAAAAGTACTAGTTACTTCTGAAATTCATGTCATTACTATTGCTTTTGGAGATATAAATAACAACAAAACTTTTTTTTCTTACTACTATAAAACATCATGGACTTATTGGTTCTATAGATACAGCCCAGGTAAGATTTAACATTTTTAAAAATTCTATTCTGTCATCTCTAATATGTTTCCCAATTGTTTCAGGACCAGGACGCCCCTACAGGGCCATAGATTTCTCACATCAAGGACCTGCATTTGTTACCTGGCACCGGTACCATTTGTTGTGTCTGGAAAGAGATCTCCAGGTAGGTCAAAACTATGCATTTAGTTCTTTTAATTTTTTTAAAAATTTATTGTATATATTTAAGGCATACAATGTGAGTTTTGATATACTTATCTTGATACTCATACAAGATAAGTGATTAGTGCACTAAAGTAAATTAACATACTCAGCATCACATAGAGATATCTCTTTTTGTGTGTGTGTGGTAAGAGTACCTAAGGTCTACTCTCTTGGCAAATCACCAGTACACAATACAACGTTAACTATAGTCTCAGACCTCGAGTTATTTATCCTACATAACTGCAACTTTGCACCTTTCAGCCTACATCTTCCCATTTCTCCCAGTCCCTTGTAACTACTATGTAACTCTCTATGTATTCATTCTTTTTCTTTTTTCTTCTTTTCTTTAGATTCCACATATAAGTGAGATAGTGCAGTGTTTTTCTTTCTGTATCTGGCTTATTTCAGTTGGCACAATGTCTGCTAGATTCATTCACATTGTTGCAAATGGCAGGGTCTCCTTTTTAAAGGCTGAATAATACTCCATTGTACACAGTATGTATATATATATATATATATATATATATATATATATATATATATATAAAATATACACACACTGATTTATGTCACAGTTTCTTCATTCATTTATCCATCCGGTAGTCTTTGTCTTGGTAGACATTTGGTTCAGATACATATCAGCCTTTGCCTTGTATGCTTTCTTGTTGTATCTGATGGCATGGATTAAATGACTAGGCCTGCCCTTTGCTTTTAGCGACTCATTGGCAATGAGTCTTTTGCTTTGCCCTACTGGAACTTTGCCACTGGGAGGAACGAGTGTGATGTGTGTACAGACCAGCTGTTTGGGGCAGCGAGACCAGACGATCTGACTCTGATTAGTCGGAACTCAAGATTCTCCAGCTGGGAAACTGTCTGTGATAGGTAATGGCTCCTGTACCTGCAATGGCATCCAGAGATTGTCTTTTCTGATGTCTGAGACATGGAGGAGAAGGCACTTTATAGTGCTGTTTCTTATGCATGTGGTGTCCTATTTACATGTTTCTAAAAACGGTTTTCCTCTGGGAGGTGGGATTTCAAAAATTCAAAGCTCTTTAATTAAAAAAATAAATATATCAAAATCACATTTGTGAATTGATTATGCTTGGCCATCATTTTGAGATCAGGTTAGTTTTATCAGATTAGTGCAAATGTAATTGCGGTTTTTGCCTTTAAAAGTAATAGCAAAAACCACAATTTCTTTTGCATCAACCTAATCAAATTAAGAGTAGTTCTTGCATTCAATCAACATTTGCTAAGCACCAATCATATCCCATGTGATGTGGTACTGCCGGGAATACAAAGATGAATGAAATAAAACCTCCCTTTTGAATATTGTCTTGTATTAACGAGATAGATTTCTTGTAAGTAAATTACAATTGAGTGTGGGAAGTACTGTAATAGATGTATACACAAAGACAAGAAGAGAGTCTGGGCAAGTCCCCAAGAGGCAGAGCTGATGGCTCTGAGAAGGGGAGGGGCACAGACCTGAGGTGTAGAGGAGGGTGAGGGGAGTGTGGGAGGGCAGTGGGTGGGTCCTTGATGGAGGAACATCATGTGTGAAGCTAGATAATTCTCTGGAAACAGCCTGGTATGGCTGAGTCACAGGATGCTGGTGAGTTGAGGAGGACAGGGGCTTGGGGCCAGCCGGGGAAGGATGATCTGTGACATACTAAAGACTGCATACACAGGTCAGTGGCCTGGCCTGCAGCCCATGAAGAGTTCTGTCCTCAAAGACTCCTTGAATTTGTTTCTCTGTCCTGGAACACCTGGAACACATTTCAGCAAAAAATTTCCCAAGAGGCTCCTCACCTCACCTTCCTTTATTCATTTTTTTCCTCCAAAATTTGTTTTGTTTTGTTTTTTTGTTTTTTTGTTTTTTTGAGATGGAGTCTCACTCTGTCACCAGGCTGGAGTGCAGTGACGTGATCTCGGCTCACTGCAACCTCCGACTCCCTGGTTCAAGCAATTCTCCTGCCTCAGCCTCCTGAGTAGCCGGGATTACAGGCATGTGCAACCACGCCCAGCTAATTTTTGTATTTTTAGTAGAGACAGGGTTTCACCATGTTTGCCAGGATGGTCTCGATCTCCTGACCTCATGTAATCTGCCTGCCTTGGCCTCCCAAAGTGCTGAGATTACAAGTGTAAGCCACCTCACCCGGCCTCAAAATCCCCATGGTTTTAACCCCACTGCTCTGTCTTTCCTCCCAGGTCCTTAGACTGCTCCAGGGCACAGAGCTGTGGCTCCCCCGGCCCCCAGGCTTCACTGCCAACACCCTGAGCCTGCATAGGTGTGCGTTTTGAGGGGCCCATGCCCAGCTAGCAGGGACTTCGTCTTCCACATCCTGTGCATTTCCTACAGTGCTCAGAACAGTGCTCCACGAGCAGGGACATCATCAGTGCTTTTTCTGTGACCGAGCTTAATTCCATCAAGCGCCATTTCCCACCGTACCTTGGAATAGTAGTGGATGGTATGTGAAAAGAGATTTCCGTCATCAAGTAAGTTTAGAGAAGGCTGAGTTTAAAAGGTTTTTAAATTTTTAGAATGTCGTCAAGCTTTCCATAGATAAATGTGATATTCTTTTTCAAGAGGAGCCTAACCCTGGAACTCTTACTTCACCGGACATCCCATTGGAATCCACTTTGGGAAACGCTGCCTGGGAGGCCTTGGAGACCTTTTTCAGCTTAGTGTTTAGGTCCTGGCCTCTTTCATCCCTGTGGATGTGCTGATTATATTCTCACATACTCGGTCCTATCCCTAATTCATGAAAACCCTCACAATAACATCTTTAAATTTTTATCTCTGCCAGTGAAATAATGGTCTGCACTTTGGGAGACCAAGGCAGGGGGATCACTTGAGGCCAGGACTTCGAGACCAGCCTGAGTAACATAGTGAAACCCTGTCTCTACAAAAAGTTTGAAAAGTTAGCCTAGCTGGGCACGGTGGCTCACGCCTGTAATCTCAGCACTTTGGGAGGCCGAGACAGGTGGATCACCTGAGGTCAGGAGTTCGAGACCAGCCTGACCAACGTGGTGACCAACCAGCCCGACAGCCCTGTCTCTACTAAAAATACAAAAGTTAGCTGGGCGTGGTGGCATGTGCCTGTAGTCCCAGCTACTCAGGAGGCTGAGGTAGGAGAATTGCTTGAACTCAGGAGGTGGAGGTTGCAGTGTGCCATTGTACTCCAGCCTGGGCTACAGAGTGAGACTCTGTCTCAAAAAAAAAAAAAAAAAAAAAGTTAGCCAGTAGTCCCAGCTACTGGGGAGACTGAGGCAGGAGGATTGCTTGAGCCCAGGAGTTCAAGGCTGCAGTCAGCTGTGATCATGCCACTGCACTCTAGCCTGTACAACAGAGTGAGACCCTATCTCTAAATTAAAAAAGAAAAAATAAATAAAAAGAAAGAAATACTATTCTGATGTTGGAATCCAGGCCATAGCAGGCGTGTAGGATATAATGTCTTACGGACATGGGACCTTCTCAGCCCATGCTGAGCACTTAACTATTGATACTCTACTACCTTGGAACATTTTCCAACACAGCGTTTCTTCTAATATCTCCCCTTTGTGTACTTTCATCTGCTTTTACTCTGACCTCCCCTGTTTGCCTTCAGTTTGCCTAAAAGGTTTTTGTAACTTTGCATGTCACTTCTGCCAAAACTGGCTTAGCTCAGCATAATACGAACCACCCTATTCTCCCTTCAGTTACTCAAGATTCAAATGCACACAATAGGAGTCATCTTGCCTTGTAAACCCTCTCACTGTCTTTCCAACAGAATGGTAATGATTATTCATATTTATGCCCATGTCCGTATTTTGTGCATCTACATTTTTGAAGCTTCTCGACCCATAATGACTTTCAGGTATAGTACTTTTTACCACATATTGTTAACTCTGGTAAAGTAATTGTAGTACAATTTTACCATGATTGTGACCCTGATTGATTTGCTTGGCCCAAATTTATAATACTGTGCATAAGTTAAGACATATCATTTTTTGTTTTGGGGGATTTTTTTTTTTTTTCTTGAGACAGGGTCTCACTCTGTCACTAAGGCTGGAGGGCAGTGGCATGATCTCTGCTCACTGCAGCCTCTGTCTCCTGGGTTCAAGTGATTCTCCTGCCTTAGCCTCCTGAGTAGCTGGGACAACAGGCACACACCACCACGCCTAGCTAATTTTTGTATTTTTAGTAGAGTCGGGGCTTTGCCATAGCTGGTTTCAAACTCCTGGCCTCAAGGGATCCACCTGCCTCAACCTCCCAAAGTGCTGGGATTACAGACGTGAGCCACCATGCCCAGCCACCATATATTATTTTAAATCTTATTACAAATCTTAGCTTGGATGACTACAACCACCGGGTCACCTTGTGCAATGGAACCTATGAAGGTTTGCTGAGAAGAAATCAAATGGGAAGAAACAGCATGAAATTGCCAACCTTAAAAGACATACGAGATTGCCTGTCTCTCCAGAAGTTTGACAATCCTCCCTTCTTCCAGAACTCTACCTTCAGTTTCAGGTGGGTGCTCTGAGCTCTGCTGGACCTGCCTGTACAGTACAGGTTTTCATGCCTGTGATTGTAAAGAACTGGAAGGAAACCCAGGTTTTGGGGGTTGTCTACGAAGCTAAGTGATGGAGAGAGGCCTAACGAGAGAAGTTAGCAAGGGATTGGTGTGAGGAAAGTCTTTACCCATCTACTATGACTAACAATATGGTTTTAATACCTTCTAACTTAGCTGTTCAAAACCATCTTTTGTATTTCTAATTGCAGTACATTAATAGGTCCAGTCTTTGGAAACAGGGTACTTCATTAAATATAGTGTTTTTTCAATGTCCATGCTCTTTCTCTTTCCTTTCTTATTTTTTAAAATGTCGATATTAGAAATTTATCAGCCATAGAACTTAATAGTGGGGTCTGAGATCTCAGAGGAGTATTGCAGACTAAATTCAACTCAAATCATAGCACAGCAATGACATTACAATACTTAACATTTAAAGACCAACTATTAATCTTCCACCACAGGTTGGGCATGGTGTTCATGCCTGTAATCCTAGTGCTTTGGGAGGCCAGTGCGGGAGGACTGCTTGAGTCCAGGAGTTTGAGACCACCTGGGCAACAGAGCAAGACCCTGTCTCTACAAAAATATATAAAAAAGTAGCCAGGTGTGGTGGTATGTACCTGTAGAGGTAGGCCTAGAATTTAAGCACATCTCAAAATCACCAAAGAAAAACACATATTTCATGCCCTGCTCCCAGAGTTTCTGATTCAGTAGATGTAGGCTGTGTCTTAACAACTTGCATTTCTAACCAAATCCCAAATGATGCCAGTTAAGGTGGTCTGAGCACTGCATTTTGAGAACAACTCCCCTAACTCAAACATATAGAAAATGCAATCTGTTTTAATAGCACTTTTGTCACAATGAAAAACTAATTCATCCTCCTTTTCAAAACAACCTTAAATGTTACCCTTCCCCCACCTTTGACACTACTCTGAAGGCTGTGTCCAACCTCAGCAAACTCTGAGCCATGCTACACTTAGCACAACCTCTACATTTGAGTCCAGCCTGCCCTGCCCTGGGCCCATACAAATTGTTTACTTTAAACACAGTTAAGATAGAGAGAGAATCCAGTTTTGGAGAAGATCTTTAATCTATCTACCATCCCCTTTTTGGACCCATCTTTGTTTAAAGTCTTATTTATAAACATATTTCTCATAATTCTTAAAGTCTTTCTATGGTGGTAGAAAATTTTTTTCTTTTTTCTTTTTTTTAGAGCCAGGGTCTCGCTGTGTCACCTAGGGTAGAGTGCAGTGGCACAATCATGGCTAATTGTAACCTCAAACTCCTGGGCTCAAGTGATCCTCCTACCTCAGCCTCCTGAGTAGCTGGACCTTCAGTCAAGCTGAAGGTCTATTTGGTTGAGAAATATAAATATCAGATTATATGTTAAATAAAAGAATTTATTGATCACAGACAATCTGCTGGGCATGGTACTGAACCCTGGCAATAAATATCTGAAGAAAACATAGAGCCTGCTCTCCAAGGGAATGAGAGACAGATATGAAAGTTGTCATACAGTACACAAAAGAGATATAATTCAGAAATAGCGTTGCTTAGGAGTTCTCTCCCCTTACAGAGGATTATCATTAAAGTTTGGGGCAAATTCTTGGTCAATTTGCTATGACAGAGCTTCCCATATCCCTACCCAATCTCAAATTAGACAACTATTATCTAGGCTGAAAACAACAAAAAAGAGACCTTTATCAGTCTTTGTCTGTTGTCACTGATATACTTGTTTCTCCTAGGAATGCTTTGGAAGGGTTTGATAAAGCAGATGGGACTCTGGATTCTCAAGTGATGAGCCTTCATAATTTGGTTCATTCCTTCCTGAACGGGACAAACGCTTTGCCACATTCAGCCGCCAATGATCCCATTTTTGTGGTATGTTCAAAGATTCAGAATGCATGAAAATTTTCTAGATAATATGTCAGATTTATTTTTTCATACAATTAATGTTTGATGGTGTTTTATTCTCTGTGTGAACAATGTGATGTGTGCAAATGTAAATTAATTTCAATCTATACCATAGGGATGGTTAGGTAGCATTTGAAGGCCCTAATCAGAACCCATGCTTCAGGGATGGTTCACTTTTGGGTGATCTTAGACAACAGTTTACAATTCCACTGGTGAATTCATAAATTAGCATAATAATAAATGATTTTTCATTGGCTAAATGAGTGTTGTTGAGGTTCATTAGTCCACACAAACCACCTTCAATGTGTTACCTGCAGGAAAGAGAGGTTCTGTTAGCCAGAAAACGGGAGGAGAATGGAGAGGGTGTGCTGGACACTTAAACCTCCTACTCCAACTTGAGTGAGCTTTACTTGAGAAAGAAGAAAAGCAGCACCTGACATCCAAGAGCTGGCCTGGTGAAATCAACCAGGCCTTGATGTCCCCTGTTGGACATAAACAATCTCGTAGAACATCGACAGCAGACAAGGCCACTCTGATCATGGTGGATCAGGACAAAAACAAGACTACTCCGTAACTGTGTCTGAGCACAGACAAATAATGAACACTTTCCAAGCCACAAGATGCATGACATCCCCTTTCCTGGCTAATATGAGCAAAAAATGACAAATGCCTTCACCGATGGCATTAATACAAAAACTCACATTTGAGGCAATTTAATTTGTTAATCTGATTCATACCTCTGACATGTAATAATACAGACAGTAAATAGGATTGCTGTTGACTGTGCAGGAGCCTCACAGTCGTTTAAATTTCAGTGTGATGAACTCCTTTGGTATATCAGTTTGATTTCTGTCTCACTTTAAAACAAAAGAAGAAAACTGCCAGGCATGGTGGCTCATGACTGTAATCTCAGCACTTTGGGAGGCTGACGTGGGAGGATCACTTGTGCCTAGGAGTTCAAGACCAGCCTGGGCAACATTATGAGACCTTTTCTCTACCAAAAAAACTTTACAAATTAGCTGGGCATGGTAGCATGCACCTGTGGTTCCAGCTACTTGGGAGGCTGTGGTGGGAGGATCACTTGAGCCTGGGAGGTCGAGGCTGCAGTGAGCCATGATCGTGCCACTGCATCCCAGCCTGGGCAACAGGGTGAGACCCTGTTTCAAAAACAAAAACAAACTGAACAAAACTTGACAATAGGATTCTAAATTTTACAATTCTGAGCTTTTTTAGTGTTTGTTTATTTGTTTGTTTGTTTGTTTTTTGGAGACAGAGTCTTGCTCCACTGCCCAGGCTGGAGTACAGTGGCGCTATCTGGGCTCACTGCTACCTCTGCCTCCTGGATTCAAGCGATTCTTCTGCCTCAGCCTCCCAAGTATCTGGGACTACAGGTGCACGCCACCACGCCCGGTTAATTTTTATATTTTTACTAGAGACAAGGTTTCACCATATTGGCCAGACTGGTCTTGAACACCTGACCTCCTGATCTGCCCACCTCAGCCTCCCAAAGTGCTGGGATTACAGGCGTGAACCACCGGGCCCAGTCTTTAGTTTTTAAAGTATGTTCATCCCCTGGTGAACTTTTCTAAGACAAACAAAATGGGGAGGTATGAGTCAGGGCCACACTGTTCAGCTACCCTAGTCAATGCTCTTCAGTCTGTGACCTCTAGGAACACAATGTAGTTGAATACATTGGTCTGTTACTCCTTGCAGGCAGAGAATGGAGGACTGTGGAGAGTCTCAGCCAGTGGGTGTTGGAAAAGACAGAAAGGATTTGGGCTTGTGCTAGGTGATTTGGGGAGGACTTTTGGAAGCTTTGCTGTGAATCAGATGTTGTCAGGAAGCAGGGGTATGCTTCCTGATTCTATGAGTGGGTATCTTGATAGAGCGATTATATCTGTATATGGGGCAGACTAGACTGAGGTTAAAGCCATAATTGGTCAAACAGCAGCAGATGCTCATATTAGCTGGGAAAGGGGGTGTCACACATCTTGCATCTTGGACAATGTTCATAATTTGTCTGTGCTCAGACACGGTTATGGGGTTTTCTTGTTTTTGTCCTGATCCGTCATGGTCACAGAGTGGCCTTGTCTGCTGTCGATGTTCTACGAAATTGTTTCTGTCTGATAGGGGGACATCAAGTCCTCGTTGATAGCGCCAGGCCAGCTCTTGAATATCAGGGACTGCTTTTCTAAGTACAGGTCACTCAAGTTGTCATAAGAGATTTAGACAACATACACATTCATGTCTCAGCAGCCAATCCCCAACAGTGCTCCTGCTTTACAGATACGCAACTCACCATCGTCTATTTTAACTCTGTCTGTGTGTCTTCTGAGTTGTATGTCTTGAATAGATAGTTTTGGAGCAATTACAAGAAGATATTTCACCTCTTCTCCTTTTTTATTTTGCCAGTATTTTGAGTTTATATTGTTATCCAGTTAGATTGTATGGTATCCAAAGACTCTCTGTTTTTTTCCAGAATTTTCCTCACCTTAATGTTAATCTTAGCAATGTGTCTCAGTCTGCTCAGGCTGCCATAATGAAAGACCACAGATTGGATGGCTTAAACAACAGAAATTTATATCCCACAGTTCTAGAGGCCAGGAGGTCTAAAACCAAGGTGCCGGCTGATTTGGTTCCTGGTGAAGACTTCCTGAGCCTTCTAGCTGCGTCCTTATATACTGGAGGGAGAGAGAGAATAAACTCTCTGATACCTCTTTTTATGATAACACTAATCCAGGGCCCTATGGTTCTGACCTCATTAAACCTTAATTACCTCTTTCTAGGCTCTTTCTCCAAGTATAGTCACATTGTGGGTTAGGGCTTCAACATACGGATTTTGGGGAAACACAGTTCAGTCCAGATATAGCATTTATAATGCATTGTCAAACCATCAGTTTATAGAAGTTTGTTTTTCTTTTCTTTTTTCTTTTTGAGACGGAGTCTCACTCAGTCACCCAGGCTGGAATGCAGTGGTGCAATTTTGACCCACTGCAACCTCCGCCTCCTGCGTTCAAGTGATTCTCCTGCCTCAGCCTCCCGAGTAGCTGGGATTACAGGCACGTGCCACTGCGCCTGGCTAATTTTTGTATTTTGAGTAGAGACAAGGTTTCGCCATGTTGGCCAGGCTGGTCTTGAATTCATGACCTCAAGTGATCCTCGGGCCTCGGCCTCTCAAAGTGCTGAGAATATAGGCGTGAGCCAATGCACCCAGCCAGAAGTTTGTTTTTCTGGACTTTTTGGAGGCTTCATGACTGATTACAAGTCAATCAGTTTTACTTGATACAGACCAGGGCAATCTTGGGAATGTAATTGAACCACATGGAGCTTCTGCTTCCCACTTTGCAAAGTGTGGGTCTCTTGACCTGATCTGGTGGTGAAAATGTTGTTCTCAGTGAAGTGACTCTTAGTAGATTAGGACAATAGGAAGCTGGTCTAGAGCCCGTCAAGTACAATACAAATGTTATCATAACAATAATAATGTGTTTTATAATGGTCAGAATTAGAGAACCATATGTTAGGTTTAGATTTTCAAACCTTAATTAATATTTCTTATCTTGTTCTCCAAAGCAGACAGTAATGCCCTAAGACATTTTACTAATAAGCACAAAGTCAGAAGTATTTCACAGGTGATTTATTATTGTTACTCAACCCAGGGTACAAAAAATGGAGCTATGAAGAGGGAGAGTAAAGGTATAGCTTTCAATGATTCTAAGCTTGCCTGATGGGTGTGAAGTAGCTTTCTGGGGCTCCTAGATAGATTAAAGCATAGTCAGGTGAGCTTCAAGAAATCCTGAGACAGAATTAGTTGGTAGAGTTGTTCTTTCCTTCTAAAAAATGTTTCTTTCCTCATATTTGCATAGTAGCAATAAATGAAGGGGTTGTCAGAAGTCTGAATTAATGGTCCCAGCCTCTAACAAGGTGGGGGCTTATCCGTGACGCCACCACAGCGATCTTTGCTTTTCTCTAGAATGCCTGCTTTGTTCAATGATTCTAACTTGATAGTTCACATCATTTTTTCTGGCTATCGTCTCAGCCATAGCTTATGCCAAGCATTTCTGGTGTCTGCTTTCTCAGCCATGTATCTGTACATCTATTTATACTATACGTCTCTAAGTATTTATTAAAGCATACATTGTCAACTGTACAATTTATACACACAATTCATATTCATAAGGAAAAATGTCACAATACTCCTTATCCAGTACTCCAATATGTTATAAGTAGAACAGCGGAATCCTCTGATAAATTAAGGATTATACCCCAACTCTTTCTCTCCTATTAAAAATGATGCTAGTAATTTGATTTTCTGCATCCCAAGTCTCCAGGATTGCTAAATCTTTTCTCCTTCTTTTGAACAAGCCCACTAAGTGGACAGAAATTGGCAACATTTTTCTGTAAATAGCCAGGTAGCAAATATTCTGGGCTTTGGAGGCCAGATGTTTTCTGTTGTAACTACTGAACTCTGCCCCTGTATCATGAAATCAGCCATAGATCATGCATAAATGAATGTGGTGTTCCAATAAAACTTTATTTACAAAAACAGGTTGTAGGCTCTGTTCGGCCCTCAGGCTTTAATTTATCAACCTGTGGTGTAAAGGATTCACTTTTCTTCTTTGTATTAGTTTGTAGTAAGGATAGTAGGAATCTCTCTCTCTCTCTCTCTCTCTCTCTCTTTAAGAGACAGTCTCTCTCTGTTGCCCAGGTTGAAATGCAGTGGCATGATCATAGCTCACGGCAGCCTCGAACTTCTGGGCTCAAGTGATCCTCCTGCCTCAGCCTCCCAAGTAGCTAGGACGATAGCCACATACCACCATGCCCAGCTTTTTAAATTTTTTATTTTTGTAGAGATGAGGTCTTACTATGTTGCCTAGGCTGGTCTCAGAACTCCTAGCCTCAAGCAATCCTCCCACCTTGGCCTCCCAAAGCACTGGGTGAGCCACCATATCTGGCCTGTAGTAGGGATTTCCCTTTAGTCATATTTCTCCTTCTGCTTTAGGGTGGAAGCTCACATTGTGACTTGATGGGTGAGAAATCCCGTGACTTAACGTGGTTCAGAGATGTAAGACATTTAATCATCTTTGTCTTCGTTGTTTTTAATGTACTTAATGTTAAAATTTTATTTTTCTTTAGTAGTATGTGTAATATACATATAAATAAACAAAGAGCCACAGCCTTTCTTTAAAGGCACAGAATGAATAATGTTTTGGCCCTAGTTCCAGAACTCACCATTACTTTAGGCTATTTTCAAAGAGTTTTATGCTGAAGCCAATTCAGCCTTAAATGATTTTTCACATATTGAGATCCAGGTTAAAGTATTTCAGTTAACAGAGTTATAGCTTCTGGAATTTCAAATTCATGAGGCAATTCATGCAAATATATTGCACATGACATTTATTAAAATTTTTTTTGTGAAATCTCTTCAAGCAATAGAGCTACAAAATTGTATGTGATCACAATAATGAGCAAAAGAAGGCAGAACATTAAAGTGCAGGAAAAACTCTGAAGCAATCTCTAGTAATTCCTAAGGTAATTGAGGCAAATGCACACATTTATCATGGAAAATAAGATTAGGCCAGAGAAATGCTAAGTGCTGTCTTCAATATTAAATTTAGATATAATCCAGAAAAGAGAAAAAAAAGGAAACCAACAGACTGTAAAGTTATTTAAATGCCAAGAAAGAAACTGTGTTACATAGTGGTAATTTCCTTCCCAATTCCTAAAGATACTATTCTTAAGAGTATACTTGGATGTTATCCTTTTAGAAAGTACATTTGGTGAGTTCTAAGTTCCTTCAATTCCTCAGTGGCTGGGGGGTCCATAGGTTCCATAATTAATACTAAACAGCTCGTGCCTGTTTTCTACCTTGTACGTTGACATTCTAAATGATATACAACATACAGTAGTCTTATTACTAATCAGTGTATAAAATAGGTTCATTAATTTAGAAATGTGCAGCAGGAGAAAATGAATTTCTAAAACCACACATAGCTGATGGACTACCATAAATTAACCCTGTAAGAAAGAGCCCTTCTGAGTCTGCTGTTCTAGGCTACAACAAAGTTAGTGAAATCAAAAGCTCACAATTACAGGTATAAATAATTCTGAGTTAGAGTGAGTTTAGTTGAAATTTAAAAAAAGAAGGATAGGTGTATCAGTCTGTTTTCATGCTGCTGATAAAGACATATCCGAGACTGAGTAATTTATAGAGAAAAAGAGGTTTAATGGACTTACAGTTCCATGTGGCTGGGGAGACCTCACGATGATGGTGGAAGGTGAAAGGCACATCTTACATGGTGGCAGACAAGACAGAACTTGTGCAGGAAAACTCTGATTTATAAAACCATCAGATCTCATGAGACTTATTCACTATCATAAGAACAGCATGGGAAAGACCCACCCCCATGATTCAATTACATCCCTCCCACAACATGTGGGAACTGTGGGAGCTACAATTCAAGATGAGATTTGGGTGGGGACACAGCTAAACCATATCAATAGGGCATTGCTTTTTTCTTCCCAAGAGTGAAACATTTAAAGATAGATCCATTTTGCTTTACTTTAAATAAGAAAAATCATAATTAGACTAATATTGTAAAAAAATAAAATAACGTTGTATGTGAAATTTTTATTTTTAGTGGTTTTATGATTTTTATATTATTTATAATTACAGAAATGTTGGTGAAAATAGTTTTTAAATGCCTGTAATTCCATCTCAAGTTTTTTGTTTATTTCTTTTCATATTCTCATATGTTTTATACAGTTGCAATTATAGTCATCCCTCAATATCTTGAGGGAATTAGTTCCAGGACCCCCCACCAGGGGTACCAAAATCTGTGACTACTCAAGTCCCTTATATAAAATGGCATTATATTTGCATATAAGGTACACACATCCTTCTGTATACTCTAAAGCATGTCTAGATTACTTATAATTGGATACAGAGGACTATCTCTATAAGGTAACTATTATGTGTAATATCCCATTATCACTTAATTTATTTAATTTTTAGGTTGTTGCATAGTTTTCTAAATTTTTTCATCTTAAAATCTTAGTGCACATAAAAGGTTCAAAATATAAAATGTATAAAATGAAGTCCATATTATCACTACCATCTTCCACCAAACAATACAATTTTTTTCTAATTTTCCAGATATATTTTATAAATACACAAACAAATATGTTTATATATTTATCTACACGGTAGCATATTATAGACCCCTCTGTCCCTTTGCCTTCCCCCCACTTTTTTTTTAACTTATTCCAAATCATTTCAGTTCTGAAGGGCATTCTTATTCTTTTTTTATAGCTGTATAGTATTCTGTTGCATGGATTTATCCTGAAATGTATTATTTTAATTTTAAATTTAAGATTTTAAACTATTTTCTGTTGATGGACATTTAGGTAATTTCTAATCGTTTGCTTTACAATGCTACAACAAACATCCTTGAACATGTAAGGTAAGTAAAGAGAATAGAATCCCTGGCTTAAAGGGTAAAAAAATGCATTTGAAATTTGATAAATGTTACAGAATTGCCTCTAGAAGTTTGGACAATATTCCCTCCTAATACCTGTGTGTCACCTATGTGTCAGAGCCACAGTTCCCCCATCATTCCCTCTCATTATGCTCTTTGTCCCTGTGTCATCATGCTTTTTCATCTTTGTCAACGTGATAGGTGAAAAGGCATTTTAGCAAGTTTTAATTTGCATTTCTCTTCTTATAAGTGAAGTCTAGGCCAGACGCAGTGGCTCACGCCTGTAATCCCAGCACTTTGGGAGGCTGAGGTGGGTGGGTTACCTGAGGTCAGGAGTTCAAGACCAGCCTGGCCAACATGGTGAAACCTTGTCTCTACTAAAAATACAAAAATTAGCTGGGTGTGGTGTTAGGCACCTGTAGTCCCAGCTACTTGGGAGGCTGAGGCAGGAGAATCACTTGAACCCGGGAGGTGGAGGTTGCAGTGAGCCAAGATCGTGCCATTGCACTCCAGCCTGGGTGACAAGAGCGAAACTCTGTCTCAAAAAAAAAAAGTGAAGTCCAGCATCTTTTCAGACATTCAAAAAGAAAAAATCCATTTGCACCTCCTTTTCTGTGATCTGTCTTCATAACTTTTGTTTGTGATCATGACTTCTGGAAAAAGAAAAAAGAACCCTAAATATTCAAAAAAGTCAGAATTAGTGAAAGTAATTCGTCCTCTGTGTGAGTAACAAAATACAACATTCTCTTTTAATATTTTATTTTCCTGGAAAACCTAATAATCTGGTCATGTAAAGATGTATTTTTTAGGTTTTATTAGTTTATGGAAAATGAATGTGATCACTGAAAACATAGTCAACCTCTAGAACAGCACCTGACACTTAGTAGATGTTCTGTACATTTTTGTGAGGAGAATGCCCCATTATTGTACATCTATTCTGTGATGGCCCCTGCGCGAGATGTCATGCAAAACTCACCTCTTAAATGAGCAAATCTGTATATAGTAAACTACTCTCCTTGTTTTAAACACAGGGAAAATACAGTTTAGAGAGGCTAAGAAATGTGTCAAGGTCACACCAATCAGTGAATGGCTGAGCAGAGATTTATAAGAAAAGTTTCCTATTCGAAAATCTCCCCGTGTTCAGTCTTTCAACTACAATTTTGCCTTTTGTCAGTTTAGACAATTCTTAACTCAGTCTCTTCACAATTGCATTCACTATAGCTGAGGAAATTAAGTCCCGTTAGATCATATTAATAGGAATTAACACTAATTGGTGAAGGGCAGATCTGACTAATTTTGCACGGCTTTTGAAATGATAGTCATTGCTTTCATTGTGAGCATGTATTTATGCTTTTTAAATGTCACATTTACTTATTCAATACTAGTTTTTAAATAGCAGGTACACAGTTACTAGCTCCTAAGTGGCATAACATCTTGATGAGTTTTATAAGAGCTGAGGTATCAGAGAGGGTGGCTGGACCCCTCTCTGGTTCCCCAGGGTGGCAGGGTTTCTATGGACTAGGCTGGGGGCTGGCTTGTTTTCTTTAATTTCACAGGTGCTAAATGTCACCTGAATGGATTCTCTTCAACTCTAGAATTTATAAGGATAAACACATACTATATTGAGAAGAACTAAACCTATGAATTACATCCAATTCATTCTGATAAAATATGAATATAATGACAAACCACAACTTACATACAAATCTAAGGTGGTTCTAGCATTGAGTTGAGCAACTCTCTCCTAGAGTTTTCATGATTGTTTAGTCAAGAATGGCCTGACAGGTAGCTTAGTCTCTATCTAGAATCTCTTCTAGCATCACCTTGGTTCTCTTTCTCCAATCCATAATGTCAACTTATGATGCATGTTGAACTGGTCACTTCTTTTAAAGTTGACCTAGCAGAGTCTTTCTGTAGTCCTCTGCATCTGATCAGAGTTTAATCCTTGAAGAAGAAGCTTTTTTTCCTCAAGGGTTTAGAATCAGCATTTCTAATTCTCTCGATTTTTTTTTTGTATGTGTGCTGTTAGAGCTTGTATACAATGTATATTGTGTACATTTTTACACACATATAGTATACAAGGCTATCATACAAGTCTATGTGGGGGAATGTGTTCCTGATATAACTCCTCCAAAATGCCTGAGAAATACTTTCTGTTTTGCCTGCCCAGGGTGCTATAAAAGAACGGATAGGGAAATATAGGGAGAGAAAATTATAGCACCATCCTTGCTGCGCCCTGCCTGGAAGATGCTATTATTGCTCCAATATCTTTTTTTTTTCTCTTCCGTGGTTGTGTCCTAGTCCATTCAGGCTGCTAAAACAAAAATACCAGAGACTGGGTGGCCTAAACAACATTTATTTCTCACAGTTCTGGAGGCTGAGAAATTGAAGATCAAGGCATTAGCAGATTCAGCGTGTGGTGAGGAACTTCTTCCTGGCTCATAACGGCCATTTTCTTGCTTGTCCTCATGTAGCTGAAAGGGAGGAGCTCTCTGGGTCTCTTTGGTAAGGGCACTAATTCCATTCATGAGAACCCCATCCTTATGGCTTAATTATTTTCCAAAGGCCCCATTTCCTCTTGCCATCACACTGGGAGTTAGGATTTCAAAATATGAATTTGTTGGGGGTAGGGCACACACATTGAGTCCATAGGAGATTGTTTCTCGTCTGTCACTGAAATATTCTCTCTGTGTAGTACCCACCTCCTTGTGGCAGAGCTTAGTTAATTAAGTAGAGACTTGGGTGTTGTTTAACTATTTCATGCCTATTACATATGGCCTATTTAGGGCAGTGTGAAACCAGCATCCCAATTACATTTGTTTTCAAATCTTTGGTAGAACAAGACAAGATATTTCCCTAAAATAGCAAGCCTGATGAAATATATTTTTTAGGAATGAGCATTAGGAATTCTCTCATTTAAAAAGTCCGAACCAACCTTTTAATGTATGCCTTCTACTTTAAGTTTTAAATTAGAGTTCCCATATGGACCTGTGTGTGCATTTATCTGTCATGTGGCTTTTAAGTGATCACATTTGAATTGTCACTTAGTTCTGACTCTCAGAGGACCAGAGCAATAGCATGTCACCACAATAGGATCCAGTCTGATGACAAAGGATGCCTTCTGGGCAGTAACACATGAACTCAAGTGGTGAAAGCTACACTGTGCTGGTCTTTAATGATGCACACACATCTTTGCAGCCGGCCTCATATTTCCATGGTTCTTTCTCTAGATGCAGAAACTTTTCTTATTTCATCTGTGTGGTGGGAATCCAAATTTATAGTCATTTAAGCTAAGGCCCTTTGATAGTAACTTTATCCTCCAATGATCTTGAAAAAATAATGCACACTTTGTTGTATTTTATTTTCTTTATGCCTGCAGGTGCAATATTTGTTGGTTGATTACTTTCTCCTGCATGGGTTACATGAAAAATCTTTACCTTGAAAGCCCATGTAATCACATTTTTTTTTCATTATGGCCTCTACTTTGAAATTTAGTGTTGTTTTTTTTTTTTCCTTTTCTGTACCTATCCTCATTTTGTTGGAACAAGACAGAATAGGTTTATATGCCAAAATTCGGAACCTCATTTCTGAAGTACTCAGTTTCTAATACCAAAACATAGCTATGTAGCCCTCGAGCAGATGAAAGGCACCAATGATACAAATTTATTTATTTATTATTTATTTATTTTTTGAGATGGAGTCTCACTCTGTGGTCCAGGCTGGAGTGCAGTGGTGCGTTCTTGGCTCATTGCAGCCTCCACCTCCCGAGTTCAAGTGACTCTCCTGCCTCAGCCTCCCGAATAGCTGGGATCACAGGTGCACGCCACCACACCCAGCTAATGTTTTGTATTTTTAGTAGAGATGGTGTTTCACCATATTGGCTAGGCTGGTCTCGAACTCCTGACCTCGGGTGATCCTCCCACCTCAGTCTCACAAAGTGCTGGGATTACAGGTGTGGGCCACCATGCCCAGCCCAATGATACACTTTCATTTAACTTTTGCTTTTGCTTCCTACCCTCAAATGACATTTGACCCTTTACAGAGATATTAACTTGTATTTAACATTTTTAACTTGTATTTAACAAAGATACAATTAGTTTTTCAAGAGCAATTCAAGGTATCTTATTGAGGAATAATGCCCACAATTTTAACAAAACTACCTATTCCGTAGATTGTACTACTTCTCTTTTTAGCTTGTAGATATGTTATTGCTTGTAGCATTTTGTTCATTGGATTCTTTGCATTTTCTCAGCATGTACCAGTCTTTTCAAAAAAACTTACATTCTATAATTTGGGTACTCTGTATATAGTTCTTACTAGAGCTTTGTTGTTGTTGTTGTTGTTGTTGAGACAGTATCTCGCTCTGTCACTCAGGCTGGAGTGCAGTGGCACAATCATAGCTCACTGCAGCCTTGACTTCCAGGGCTCAAATGATCCTCGCATCTCAGCCTCAAGTAGCTGGGACCACAGGCACACACTATCACACCTAGCTAATTTTTAAATTTTTGTAGAAATGGGGTCTCACTCTGTTGCTGGGGCTGGTCTCGAACTCCTGGGCTCATGTGATCCTCTTGCCTCAGCTTCCCAAAGTGCTGGGATTACAGGCATGAACCACTGTGTGCAGCCTTACTAGAGCATTTATTGTATGTTTTATAGCCCTCCTGAGAGCTACAATTTCAATTACTCCTTATTATTTTCCCCTATTTTTTTTTATCTCTCCAGATTATTAATTGCCTTAGGATCTTGCCTTCTCCTTTATTATTTACATTTTTCCCTTGGTGAATTCTGATACTTTCTATAAGTTATTTGCCTCTTACAGCACTGATTCTGCATCTTCCTTATGTCCTGATAGTCTCTTGTCTCTTTCTGTCATCACAATTTGATCCCTGACTTGAACTCAGACAGTATCTAAAAGTTCATGATTGGTTTAGGACTCATAGGTCAAAGTATCCTCTTTCTGCATTGTTAAGATTGGAGAATATGCCTTCAAAATCAATTTTTCTTATTCTAGTTGGTCCTGAAGGTTGTACTACAGTGTGGTGGTGTAAAGCAGGGGTCCCCAACCCCTGGGCCATGGGCCCATGCTGGTCTGTGGCCTCTTAGGAACTGGGCCACACAGCAGGTGGATGGTAAGCAATTGAGCATTATCACTTGAGCTCCGCCTCCTGTCAGATCAGCAGCATTAGATTCTCATAAGAGTGCAAACCCTATCATGAACTTCACCTGAGAGGGCCCTAGGTTGCACACTCCTTATGAGAATCTAACTAATGCCTGATAATCCAAGGTGGAACAATTTCATCCTAAAACCATCTCCCTTCCCATCCACCACCCCCTGGTCCGTG
Organism: Pan paniscus; assembly: GCF_029289425.2. Lineage (NCBI taxonomy): Eukaryota > Metazoa > Chordata > Mammalia > Primates > Hominidae > Pan > Pan paniscus. Next base: position 95,983,370 of record NC_073263.2, on the reverse strand, counting down.
AAAATTGTCTTCCTCGAAAACCAGTCCCTGGTGCCAAAAAGGTTGGGGACCGGTGGTGGAGAGGAAGTAGAGTATGTGGATTAAGAACTCTCACTTTAGAACCAGACTTCCTGGGTTCAAATTCTTACTCCACCATATATTAGCTGTGTGACCTTACGCAAGTCACTTAACACTTTTGTGCCTTTTATTCCCCATCTGTAAAACAGGGTAATAATGTTATGGGTTGAATTGTCCCCCACAAAATTCATATGTCAAAGTCCTAATAGCTAATAACTCAGAATGTCACCTTGTTTGGAAATAGGATAGCTGCAGATATAGTTTATTAACATAAAATGTCATACTGGAGTAGAGTAGGTCCCTAATCTAGTGTGAGTGGTGTCCCTATAAAAAGGGAAAATTTGGACATAGGCACCTGCACACAGGGAGAACACTGCATGAGGATGAAGATAGAGATCTACAAGGCAAGGAATGCCAAAGATTGTCAGCAAGGCCCGAGAAGGTAGGAGTGAGGTCTGGAACAGATTTTCCCTCACAGTGCTTAGAAGGAACCGGCCCCACTGACATCTTGGTGTTGGACTTCCAGCTGCCTAGAAGCGAGACACTGTCTCCAACCGTAAGACAAATGCCTGTTGTCTAAGCCACCCAGTCTGTAGTACTTTGTTACAGCAGCCTGAGCAAACAAATAATATCCACCAAATCAGGCTGCTTTGAGGATTCAATATGTCATTTTGGGTAATTGAGCAAACACTAATAAATACTCACTAATTTACTTATCAAAAAGTGCTAGGCATGTGCCACATGCATTCCTAAATGCCCAGCTCCTCATTGGCTATATGTACAGTGTGTGTGATTTCAGAGGTGCTTGCAGGCCCCACCCACCTGCAAAATGCGAATTCCATCATTCTTCTTCCATAAGTCCTTGTCCCAAGTTAAAATAATAATAGTACTGATGGTATAGTCATAGTGATAACAACCATTGAATAACCATTTCCTGCAAGAAAGGTGCTGTGTACTAGGTACCTAATATATATTATCTTCCCTACCTTCTCAGTGCCATGTTATTGGTGTCCACTGTTGAGGTTTACAGACCTCTGTGATCCTGGATCATCAGCTCCACAGGCTGTGTTTTATTCATCTCAAGCTGCGTCACTATCCCCGTTTCACCACCTCTGCCTTCTCATTCTCTGTCTGGATCTCTTAGCTACCCTCCCACCCAGGGGGCAGCAGTGTGGAGGAGAAGTCTCAGGCCTGACATTCCATCTGTTCTCCTTCCTGGAACCCAGAGGGGGCCAGGAAAAGGGGGTGGCGTCTCTAGCCCCCCAACACTGAGGAAGAATGGGGCTCTTCCCATTTCACCCCGCCCCCCCACAGTTTCTCCCCTGCCTCCAGGAATGGGCCACTTCTGCATGGGGCAGCGGGTCCCAATTCAGCTCACACTGAGAATGTAAGAACTACAAACAAAATTTCTATTAAATTTTGTGTCTCAACAGAAAAGAGAAAGCGACCAAGGAACTCCCTTCCCTGCACGTGCTGGTAACCATGAGCCTGTGAGGCTCTACTCAGGTTTTTTTCCTTTGTTGTGTATATCCATTTCTGCATAACAGATTACGATTACCCAAACACTCAGTGGCTTGAAGGTGACCATTTCATTTCTTACCATTTCTGTGGGTCAGGAATTTTGGAAGGGCTTGACTAGGCAGTTCTAGCCTAGCATCTTTCAGTGCAGCTGCAGTCAGATGGTGATAGGTGTTGGAACAGCTGTGGACTGGCCCGCTATCTGTTTTTCTTCCTGAAATCTTGAGCCTCACCATCATGGTCACTCTATATGAGTTGGTTTGGGCTTCCTTACGGCATGGCTGCCTCAGGACAGCTGGACTGCTTATTTGAAGGTTCAGGGCTCAGGCACAAGATAGGAACTGCAATACGCTTTATGATTTAACCTTGAAAGTCACAAAATGTCACTTCTGTTGCATTTTATTGGTTATAAAAGAGTCAGAAACTCACCAAGTTTCAAGGGAAGGCCAGTTGAAGCCAACCTTCAATGAGGGAGTGGCAAGATTCTAGAAAAGCATGTTAGTCAAGAAACATTGTGTGGCCTTCTTTGGAAAATATATTTTTGTATATCCCTAGACACAGTTTATTTGCACAAACTGTTTATGTAAATAAAGATGCATGACACTGTCATCAGCCAACACATACTTAGTAAATATTGACTCTGTCCAGGTTGTATGCTAAGCTTTGCACTGTATGCAAAGTGTCTGCGTGACACTGTCATCAGCAAACACATACTTAGTAAACATTGACTCCGTCCAGGTTGTATACTAAACCTGAGACTTCAAAGGTGAAAAGTCCTTATCTTAGACCTTAAGGAGTTAGGATCTTGTTAGGGGACATAGATACATAAATAACAAGTTATAGTATCATTTAATCAGTGCTATAAATGTACAGGGTACAGTGGTGAATGGAGGAATGAATACACTGAATAAGTATTTACTGAAATAAGTACCTCCCTTTCTCCATATGAGACACCCTGGGTTGACAAGCTCTGGGGATCCAGGGGGAATGAAAAAAGGACACTGCCCCTGAGCTCCTTGAACTTACCATCCAGGAAGGAACAAGGAACTCCAACAACTGCCATCAAGGTGGGACTGAACTCTCAAACTTGTATCATGTTACAAAATCAGGGCTATCAATGTGGAAATTTTGCTGTTAATATTTCAAAACATATAGTAATTGCTATATTTTAAAAGGACTTTAATGGCTTCCTTGAGAAAACGTAAATGAGCACTTTGTACATTACCTTTTTAGACTTTCTTTTGCTGGCATAACAGCAAGAATTCAAGTGAGAGTTTATGAAATGAGTAGACAGAAGAGTATTCCTGGTGAGAAAAATTTACTGTTCCTTTATATTATAATATTGATACAGATTGAGTATCACTTATCTGAAATGCTTGGGACCAGAAGTGTTTGGGATTTTGAATTTTTTCAGATTTTGGAATACTTGCATTATACCAGTTGAGAATCCCAAATCCAAAAAATTCAAAAATGCTCCAATGAGCATTTCCTTCAAGTGTCATGTTGGCACTCAAAAAGTTTCAGGTTTAGGGGGATTTTAGGTTTTAAATTTTCAGATTTCAGATACTCAACCTGTAAACACAACTTTTTCTTTCTCTCCTGTTAAACCAAATCATCTCAATACTAGAACATGTATCTTATCATACTTGCCTTTTTCTGAATTTCATAATTAACATTATGAAATGTTAAATAACATAGGCCTCAAATGTTCAATCTGCAACCAATGTTAAATCCAACATGAACTTTCATTTGCTCACTTGACAAAGGGGTTTATAGTCCTGCTTGGAGAGAGAGATTCATACATCGTTGAAAACTTAACTGTTTTTCTTCCCGAAATCTTGATCCTCGCCATCATAGTCACTCTATATGAGTTGATTTGGGCTTCCTCATGGTGGTACACAGAAGGGGGTATTCCACACATGGGTATACAGAAGTTCCTATGTCAAGAAGAAGTTATTCCACTTTAGAGAAAGCAACAGTCAGGTTGGTGTGATCGGAACAGACTGATTTATGTTAAATGCTGTGTCCAACTGTTTTGCAGGTTCTTCATTCCTTTACTGATGCCATCTTTGATGAGTGGATGAAAAGATTTAATCCTCCTGCAGATGCCTGGCCTCAGGAGCTGGCCCCTATTGGTCACAATCGGATGTACAACATGGTTCCTTTCTTCCCTCCAGTGACTAATGAAGAACTCTTTTTAACCTCAGACCAACTTGGCTACAGCTATGCCATCGATCTGCCAGGTAACTAACACAACTTCCAAATGGGTGATTCATTCATCTTCTAAAGGAGCTAGCTTTCTTTCTTTCTTTCTTTATAATGTAAACTAAGACCTTTAGCCGAAGCTTTCAGGTCTAGTTAAGTTTATTGACCATTTTTCTAGCATATACGTATTTAGCAAAACGAGCCTTTAAACTACCAATTAAACATCAGAAAGGGACTAATGAGCTGACTCTTGTTTTAGAAAACTGAAAGTTTTAAATAGATCTTATTAAATGAACTATCTACTACACCTGACTTGACAATTCTCTCTGAATTAATTGGTTTAATAAAAAACCTCCCTATGGTTCTTTGAAATTTCTAACCAATGAAATAAAAATGAACTAGCCACACTGTACAGGGACTAGCTGGATTTAGAGATTATTCCTTGAGGGCAGGGCTGGGATTAGGGTGAGGAAAGTACAACATTTGCCTTGAGCACAAAATTCAAGAGGAGGCCAGAAAACTCAGTAATCAAGGTAAGTAATAATATAATACAAAATTTTGGAAAGTCAAAATTAATGCAAAAAATTAACCATGAATAATACATCATCAAAATTTTAAATAAAGGCAGACTTTTGTTTGTTTTGCACACCCACATCGTCTTATAACTGAATCAGTCATTTCCAATTTAGCCTATGCCACCTGCGATGGATAGGTTCATGAAGGTTGACATTGATTGGTCTACCAACAGATTGGGCTACGTGGGACTCTATGTGTATGTTTCATTAGTTACTGTTTTTAAAGTCATGTTTTAAGATTGTAGATTTCTTATTAGCTTTTCCCACTTGGTTCAACATATGGGAGGATATTTTGATAAGTATATACAGGGCACATGTTTTTCTTTTTGGCCCAGGCCCCAATATGGCTCCACACACCATTTAAAGAATGTTAGGAGCCTGGCAACATACTGAGACCTATCTCTGCTAAAATTCAAATAATATTAGCTGGGCATAGTGGTGCATGCCTGTAGTCTCAGCCACTCGGGGGGCTGAGGTGGAAGAATCGCTTGAGCCCAGGATGTAGAGGCTACAGTGAGCCCTGTTTGTGCCACTGCACTCCAGTCTGGGCAACAGAGTGAGACCCTGTTTCAAAAAAACAAAAACAAAAAAACAACAAAAAAAAACAATTGAAAAAATCTTAATCAAGAAGGTGAAAAATCACACAGCCTATTTACCCAAAGTCTCAGCCTAGAAAGCAATCAAGATGATTTCAGAGCTCAGTCTCTCTCTCTTTGACCTGAGTCTTTCAAGCCTGGTTGTAGTGGGACACTTGGGCAGAGAATTACCTTGAATTAAGTTCAAATTTATGAAAGAGCCTAGGTACAGAGGGCCTTAGATGCCAGGCAGAAACCCCAGTAAGATACCACCTCATACCCATTGGGATGACTGCTATCAAAAAAAATAGAAAATAGTAAGTGTTGCTGAGGGTGTAGAGAAATTGGAATCCTTGTGCATTGCTGGTGGGAATGTAAAATGGTGCAGCCACTATGGAAAACAGTATGGGGATTCCTCAAAAAAATGGAACAAATAATTACCATATGACCCAGCAATTACACTTCTGGTATACCTAAAAGAACTGAAAGCAAGGTCCAGCAGAGATATTTGCACACCCATGTTCATAGCAGCATTACTTACAATAGCCAAAAGGTAGATGCAAACCAAGTGTCTGTTAGTGGATGAATGAATAAACAAAATGTGGTACATACATACAGTGGAATATTATTCAGCCTCGAAAAGGAAGGAGATTCTGATACATGCCACAACATGGATGAACTTTGAGGACACTAAGCTAAGTTTAATAAGCCAGACATAAGAACAAATATTGCATGACTCCACTTAGACTATGAGATAGTCAAATTCATAGAGACCCCTGGTTACCAGGGGTTGGGAGGGGAGAATAGGGAGTTACTGTTTGGTGGGCACAATGTATCAGTTTTGCAAGATATAAAGGTTCTGAGAATGGATGGTGGTGATGGTCGCACAACAATGTGAATGTACTTAATGCCACTGCATTGCCTATTTAAAAATGGTCAAGGTGGTCAAATTTATGTTACATATATGTTACAACAATTTCTAAAACATAATTTTTAAAAAAACTAAGAGGATTTGGACAAAAGCAAAAGGCAACCATTTTTTGGTCTTGAACAAAGAAATGGCAGAATAAAAATGTATGTGTTTTAAGAAGATGAAGTTGGCAATAGGTGCTGCTGGGTTGAAGCAGGAGGAGACAGATCAAAACGCTCTTGGAGGAATCCCGTCAGGACAGGTCAGGACCTCCCGTGGGATTGCAGAAAAAGGACTAGAAAGAGAATCTTATATTTAGGTGAGTGTAAGGTATAGAGCAAATTCAGAGGAGCTGAATTTAAGAACAGTTGGCCAAGGAGAATATAATTTTTAAAATATATGACAAACAGGCATATGTATATTAAAAATGAAATTCGGCCAGGTGCAGTAGCTCACACCTGTAATCCCAGCACTTTTGGAGGCCGAGGCAGGTGGATCCCCTGCAGTCAGGAGTTTCAGACCAGCCTGGCCAACATGGCGAAACCCTGTCTCTACTAAAAATACAAAATTTATCTGAGCATGGTGATGGGTGCCTGTAATCCCAGCTACTCGGGAGGCTGAGGCAGGAGAATCGCTTGAACTCAGGAGGCAGGGGTTGCAGTGAGCCGAGATCATGCCACTGTACTCCAGCCTGGGTGACAGAGCGAGACTCTATCTAAAAAAAAAAAAAAAAAAAAACCAAAAAATGAAATCCACTAATTTTGTGGAAGAGTGCTTATAAAATATATAAGAGTAGAAGATTGGATTTATCATGTGGGAGATTTACATTTTATTCACAACTATTTGAATGGGTATAAATATCATCTGCTTGGTTATTGAGTGTCTCCTGGTGTAATAGCCAGTCTGATCCCTCTCACAGGTTTATCATTCTATAAAAAAGGTAGAGACAATAGCAGAATTTCTCTTCCCAAGGGCTGTATATTTTGCAGCTCCCCAGATGCCATTTTAGCATGCACTTTTACAAATGAGTTTCTAACTCAGAAAAGTAGTTACATTCTTCCTTAGAAGGTTTCTTCGGCATAAGCATTTATTGTAACAAATTTTTAAAATGCAATAAGCTGTATTTAAGTAATGGGATGCCAGTTCTGACTACCCCAAGAAAAACAATTGTGGATATGATAAATGGTGAGAAAGGAGAAGATAAATTTTAGTCTAGCACGAGTAGTTTTGCTTTATCAACAAAAAGCACGTGAAAGGCAAGTGCGCTTGCTCTTTTTCTCTTCTGAAAGTATTCAGCTGATGAAAATCCTGATTGTAGACCCTTCTCTTCTGCTTTAGTTTCAGTTGAAGAAACTCCAGGTTGGCCCACAACCCTCTTAGTAGTCATGGGAACGCTGGTGGCTTTGGTTGGTCTTTTTGTGCTGTTGGCTTTTCTTCAATATAGAAGACTTCGAAAAGGATATACACCCCTAATGGAGACACATTTAAGCAGCAAGAGATACACAGAAGAAGCCTAGGGTGCTCATGCCTTACCTAAGAGAAGAGGCTGGCCAAGCCACAGTTCTGACGCTGACAATAAAGGAACTAATCCTCACTGTTCCTTCTTGAGTTGAAGATCTTTGACATAGGTTCTTCTATAGTGATGATGATCTCATTCAGAAGATGCTTAGCTGTAGTTTCCGCTTTGCTTGCTTGTTTAACAAACCCAAAGTAAAGTGCTTGAGGCTACCTCTACCTTCAAATAAAGATAGACCTGACAATTTGTGATATCTAATGATAACCCCCCCCCATATTGATTAAGCCTCCTCCTTTTCTGAAAGCATTTTAAAAAAACAAAAAAAATCCCAAAACATTGATCCAGGGGAGTCATTTAAATTTGCAGGTCAGTGCAATGTGAGACCTGGCCAAGACCATACATCAATCTTTCTTAGCCCCAGTGTCTTTATTGGTAATGCCATGGAGGTGGGAGGTGGTAGGTGCTAGATGAGTCTCCAAGATCCGTTTTAGCTATAAACATCTCTGCTTCTAGGCACCCTCCTGATTATCTTCCTTGGGCTTCTTTTTCTTCTTTTCTCTATCTTTTTCCTCTCCAGCTTAGAAGATGAGAATAAGCCTTGTTTTCTTTACAGGATGGAAAATGACTAAATGAAGGATCAATTCCACTCTATTGTGTAAACTAGATTTTACGGATTTTACTTAAAATCTGCAGTTTTAAACAGTAGACCTATATTACAGGATTCAATAGCTGGATACACATTGATTCTATAGTGATAAATAGAGAAGATAATAAAATTATAGAGTTTCCTGGTTAGTTGATATGCTACTGTAAACCTATTAACAAATACAGAATTACTCTTTCCAAGGAAGGCTGACTGAAGGCTGGTGAGGCTATAAACCTGAACATGAGACAATTTGACTTGAGTCCCATTACTCTGAGGTCTCTTTGGCTGATCCTCAACCAATTTCTTTACTAGGTAGCCTCAGATGAAAAATTATTCCCACATAATGCACTGGGCTTATTTTTAAGCATTGACGTTAGATTGATTAATGTTGCCGTATACTCACAGTTACTTATGAATGTTGATCAATTAAGTCTTATCATTTGAAAGCAAACCATCTGTACAAAACATGACAATTTAGAATTAAGTGGTTATATTCTGCTATGCAATCATCAGATCATGAGGAATAAGAATGAGGCAATCTTTACTACGATGTTCAGACTTATCATGATGGACCCCACTTCAGAGAAGTTAATGGCTCTTGAGATTTCCAGGCAAATTTCATCTGCTCGTATCTGGTTTCTGTGCATCAGGAGTGAGACTGAAGTTCTAGGGCGTGGCTTGTCTGTCGAGGCCCCTCTCTACTGGAATGAATGCCTGTAAAGAATGGGTGTTAAGAGGTCCCTGGAGCCGCCTTCAACATAAGGGGTCCTAGAGAGTGCAAGACTCACCAAGAACCAGTTTACCCCAATGCAATAGGACTGCTAAAGCCAGAGAAATGGACAAAGCCCAGTTGGAACTGAATTTGAATCTCATAAAGTTACAGGTGCATCTGAGAGCAGGCTCAGTGGTGAAGATCAAGATAGCCCGGTAAAGCCCTGCTTGGGCTTTTTAGCCTCAGCCACATATCAGATACCTCTCAGTTCCTGCCATTAACAATATTCATGGAAAATACAGCACTGTGTCTTTCACATGCTCCACTCTGGAAGGTTTATGCTCTGAGCTCAGGATAGTTGGGGAACACATTTTTAAATCTTGGTTTTAAACAAAAAGAGAAATTTATTAAAATGGAGATATAATTGTGCATGGTACATATATTTCTGAAAAGTTATGTATAAATCAATTATGTTAAAAGCTCCAGGAGAAGTTACTTTTTATAAGTGAACTATTACGAATAATTTCATAAAGCAAATAACCACCTCTAGCTTATCTGTCAGGTATATCAGAATTCTCATAAGACTTGGTTAAAGCAGATCTATCTTAGGTAGGAAAAAATAGTAATCGATTATACTTAGCTGCTTTTATCTGTAGTGTGGGTGACTTTTTATAACTATTATGTTTTATAATGTCTTCCTGAGAGAATTTCCTAATTTTGTAGTTCATATAAGAGAAATACAATTTTCTAGCATTTTCTGACCTTACAATAAATCAATTATGAATGCATTTGAACAAATATTAAGGTAGGATAAACCAACAGAATAAAAAGTTGGTATTTACTTACATTGAATATCATGCAAATAAACTCAGAAAATGTCACCAAATACTGTAGGCTATATTTCTCAATGATAGGGGGAAGAATTCAACCTTGAAGAAAATGACCAGATCACTTTACTGCTTATATCTTCAGTATTAGAAAAACTGCATGTATGATTTTAATAGAAATGCTTTTTATAAAGCTAACATTCAGAAATGGGATAAAATGCAATAACATCTTTCCTTTGTGCATTAAATTCCCTTCTAATTCTAAAATTGACATTTGTATCTTGCTTAGGATTTAACATTGTTAATTATAATACTTTTAATGACTAGTTTTAATCTCATTATTAAGAAGTAGAAAACTTACTAAAAAGGAAACTAAAAATAAATGTTGTTTTGCAGATTATTGTTTGTCTTTTGAGGATTATTGTTTTTTAAGTAGTGTGCATCAATTCTCATCTTTTGGGCACTCAGCATGTATATTGAAATATATATACATGTAAAATATATAATAACAACCTCAGTCTAAAAAATAATCTCTTAAACTGGTATGCTATTTTCTGGTGAGTTTCCAAACAATTGCTATTTTCTCAATCTGTATTGAACAGGTAGGAAAAGGAGAGCCAGCCTTTCCTCAGGTGAAGTTACTTTTGATATCCCCACAGTTTAGTGACTAATCCTGGGGTGGAAGCAGGTGGCTGCTTCAAGTGACCGACCAGGGAAGAGAGGTCCTGCAGCAGCTAACTTGGTGATCTCCCAGATAAGCCTTCAAGTTGGGTCAATTTGTTGGAGACTCTAAGGTTGAAGCTCTTCCTATTTCTCTAGTGCCTTACTTATCCTGAGTACTTTATAAATATTCTTTGAATGAATAAGTGAATGAATAAACTAATTTCAAAGTAGAATGTTTCATTCAGAGCTTCTGACGTCTGTTTTAAGATGTACTGGATAAAACATAAGATCCATCTCTGCCATGAAGTTACCATACAACCTATCCTTCAGATTTTGAATTGCACGTATGCTAGGTAGAATTATACTCTATGCAACCTAACACAAGGAGATACTCTTCAGGTGTATTTTCTTTCTAGATGTATCTTCTTCCTACTATTGGTAGGCCTTAATTCTACCATTTTTAGGGACTAGGATAGGAAGTTAAGATTTCTACCCATCTCTCCTCTAAGTCCTCACACATGCCATTTTAGGATCCTCCACTGTCTGATATCCTAAAAGCTTTGTTTCAGTGGAAGGAGTTAGTGGGCAAATTATTCAGTCAGGCAAACCAATGCCTCTCTCACACTGATGGACTCAAGCAGCAATTGCTTTAGAAACTCTCCAAAGATGACAGTACTTTGACTTTAGCCGTAACAGCAGTTCAAGCTGAAAAAAACCCTTATGAACTTAATTCTGCTTTGGCAGGTCATTAAATGAAATCTTGAAAACCATACACAAGAGTATTGTGAACTAGAAGTTAAAGTTTTCTAAAACAAAACAAAGTTAAAAGGTTCCTATTCAATACTTGCATGCTCTGTATAATTTTCTCCACAGCTGCATGTTTGATAGAAACCATTGGCCCACTTTTGTTATTTGCCCCATCAACTTTAGTCAGACTTCTTAAATCTAATATGACTGAATTTGGTCATTCTGTTAGCCATTTTCTGCTCTTTTGGCATTTTATGAACAAACTAAAACTATCACAGCGCCTCCCAAGTATAATTGTACTGGTTGTAAATAATGCTAAGTAGAGATGCTTGAGCTTGGCCTTCTTTATTAAAACAACAGATTTCACTGCCAGAGTTATGCACCCTGATTACTCCTTCACTTTGTATGTTATTGAGGGTTTCTGAATTTGCAATTAGCCCAGTGACTGATCTTGATTACCAGGGGAGTGGAATTAGGCTTACAATAAAGCAAAACCTGCCCTCTTGTGTTTTATTAGAAAATTGCACAATGTAGTAAAGTTCTTAAAGCTATTTTCCTCTACCATGGTTGATGGTCTACCCAGAGTGGAAAAAAAGGCTGGAAGATTTGCCATGAATTCAGAAATCAGAACAGACAAAACACAATATTTAGAAAGAAACAGTTTCCTACATAGGCTCTCACGATTCCCCGTTTAATCTATTTTGAAATGTTAAATGTTTACCAGTAAGCCAGAAAAGTTTAGAGGAACATTTCAGGCTACTGGGCAAAAATGCTTTTAGGCTTGGCAAACACACACAGAATAGAATTTAGTTAAATATTATTTATATGATCACATTGCAGCTGGAAACTGGGGAAACTTATTTTTTCTATTAAAAACCGTCATCAACAAGAAAAATTTGGGGAACGTTTTTTAAAACAAATGTTGAATCAATGTATTAAAACTATATATAAATATTTGAACTCAGGTGTGGGTGTGAGCAGTGTCTGAAGATGTCCTTTAGTGTGGAAAATTCGCTTTTCAAAACTGGGAGCCCATGGTGGCTTTATGTTAGGTGATTGATACACTCAAGTGATAAAGAAAACATGGCCTCTTTCTAGTTTTTATAAACCTTTCCCCTCTAGGGAAATACACGGGTAAAGACTAAAGAGAAACACGTGCACATGTAATTTATTTGCTTATTCTGGCTAGTTTTGTTTGTCAGAAAATTGGGGCTTCGATTTTCCGGCTATGTCTACCTGCTATTCTTTTCTGGTGGTTCTCTCTGGAAGAAGATTACAGACCTGGTGATAGTCATTGTTTTTATGGAGAGAAAGGAAAGGGAAAAACATAAGTGAAGAAACTGAAGAGTCTGATTTGAATCACATCAAATGCTGACAGAAGATGCAGTCTTTCCTGGAGAAGAACCATTAGCTTACTCCCTATTGATACACTATATAGCATACTTTGCTGAAGACCTATTTTCCAATGCGGCAAATGTATTATTATTTTAAATTATTATTATTATTTTTTGAGATGGAGTCTCACTCTGTTGCCCAGGCTGGAGTGCAGTGGCGAGATCTTGACTCACTGCAGCCTCCACCTCCTGAGTTTGAGCGATTCTCCAGCCTCAGCCTCCTGAGTAGCTGGGACTACAGGTGCACACCACCATGCCATGCTAATTTTTGTACTTTAAGTAGAGATGGGGTTTTGCCATGTTGGTCAGGCTGGTCTCCAACTCTCGACCTCAGGTGATCCACTTGCCTGGACCTCCCAAAGTGCTGGAAATATAGGTGTGAGCCACCGTGCCCCACCCTGATATTATTTAATAATACTACTTAAGGTTTCATTTCCAGTATTTTTATTTGTTTTTTCAAATAGCAAGATTTGTCTTGATTATTGCCACTAATCAGTTTTTCCTTCCTAAAATTATTTTTGTATTTTGAGTCTTGCATTTCATGTCAAGGAGGTGTGCACAGCAGAGACATGTATGTCTTGGTGCTTTAAGTCATTAGGCTCATTTGTACGAGCAAATGACTGGTCTCGAAAACAGAAACGTAATCTCTATAATAATCCGTGCAGTTAGCTATTGCTTCTTTTTCTCTTCTTCAACTGTGGCAAGCACACAACTTTCAGGCTTTCCTAGCTTGAAGTCTGATTTGAGCTGCCCATTTTCTTTTCATTTTAGGCATTTTACAATTCCAAGACGTGTAGCATTTTTATAAACTCAAGGTCATTTTCTTTCTTTCTGTGCATATCTCTCCTCACTGATGTCCTCTTATCAAGATGCAGGCTTCTTTGTGTTTTTAACATTTTTACTTGAGATATGTCCAACGCTTTGATTCCGTGCTGAGTCTAAATCGTTTGCTGTCAGCTACACTTAGTGCAGATCTGGTGCGTCTCGGCCGCCGCTCAGTCCACCGAGCTCTTGACAGCATTATCGGGCCTCTCCAACAATCAAAGGGCTCTTGCAACCCAGTAACATGCAAATTTGTTCTTTATCTGCTTCAGTCTGTCGCAGCGCACATTTTGCAGCTTAGCTGCACAAAAGCAGGCGTGATAAAAATCATTCTGAAGTTGACGCTGGGAGTAATGAGTGTAAATTCATTGTTTTTAAGCAACAGCTACTCACAACATGCAGTTACAGTGAACTCATCTTGCAACTAGATGGCTGCCTTAGAGCTGGTTTCCCCTTGCTGGAGAGATGATGCAATTGAGCGGCTTTTATCACAGGGCAATCTGCTCACCCTTGCTGTACTTGTCAGCAGGTAATCCCCCTGCTGCTCTCTGGGTTTGCCCAGGCTTCTGGGTGTGTGCTTATCTATACACAGTCCCAGGAGAAAACAAATCCTCCTCTAGGTGCGGCAGCTCCTTCCCTGTTTATGTCTGTCAGCTTACCCGACTAGAACTTGTTCTTTTCCAATGAACACTAAAAATGCCACCAGGAAATATTAATCTCAAAAAGCCCACTATATTTTTTTCTACTTGAACCACCAATAAGTGACTTGACCTCCCTGTAAGAAATCTCTGGAAGTCTAAGATAAGGGTTCTTGGCTCCCATGAATAACATGGTCTTTCCTGAGCCCAGTGACAAGTTAGTTTCAACACACTCTGGCGTAATTGTAATTTTCTCTGTAGAAGCAAGCACTGAGTCTGTGGTCAGGGAGGGCTCTCAAGGGATATTTTCAATGATAAAGGGGCACTTTCGGAATAAAATATGAACAGGCCTCAGCCAATGTGGAAGTGAAACATGTTAGGAGAGAGTTTTTTCTTTTTCCTTTTCCTTTTCATTTCTTTTTTTCTTTTTTTTTTCGTGGTAAAAGAAACATAACATAAAATTTGCCATCTGAACCTTTTTAAAGTGTACAATTGAGTGGCATTCAGCACGTTTACAATATTCTACAACCGTTACCACCATGTTTCCAGAGCTTTTTCATCATCCCAAATAGAACCCTGTACTGTTAAAAGAAAACTTCAGACAAATTAAATTTGATGGAATTTAATTGAGCGAAAAGAAGAATTAACCGTTCGTGAATCGGGCAGCCCCCAGAATCACAGCAGATTCAGAAAGACTCCAGGGGTGCCTCGTGGTCAGAAAAAATTATAGACAAAAAAAGGAAAGCGATGTACAAGGATTGGAAGTGAGGTACAGAGATAGCTGGATTGGTTACAGGTTGGCATTTGCCTTATTTGAACACAGTTTGGACACACAGCAGTCTATGAGTGGCCGAAGTATGGCTGCTGGAATTGGCCAACACTCAGCTGTTGTTACAGGCTGCATACTCCTAAGTTAGGTTTTCAATCTCATCTTCCTATTAAGCTAGGTTAGGTTTGTCCACAAGGACTCAAATATAGAAGTACACAGTTCTTCTCAGGCCATATTTAGTTCGCTTTAACAGTACCCATTAAATGGTAACTCCGTCCCTATGCCTCCTCCCACCAGCCTCTGGCAACCTCCAACAAGGCTTTGGGAAGTTCCTTCCATCTCCATCCTGAGACCCTCAGCTCTGTGATTTGGATGGGAATCTAACTGTCTTAAACAAATTACTCTATTCCAGACCCTTGGCCGTGGTGTCTCAGCCATGAATGTGAAACTGAAAGCCAAATAATGGAAAGGCACTTTTGCTGAGGGTTCTGAGAAATGAGGCCCAAAGACCAGGTCTCACCCCTGAGTCACATGATGTGAAGATGTGAAGGCTGGAAATGTAGCAGCCATCTTACCTGCTAGAGGATTTATAGTGGCCACTTATTTAAAAATTTACTTTAATTTAGAAGTAGCCACTTAAAAAATTAATTTAGACCAGTTTGAGTTGGGGGTTTCTCTTACAAGATAAATAATCTTAACTAATGAACTCATCTTCAGAGAATTTAAAAAGAAAATGAAACAGAAGCATTGGCTTGCTTGCTTATTTATTTGTAGATACCATATTCCATGTTTTTAAGTGAGTAAAAAAATTTGTTTTCTTTGTTCTTTAAAGATTTCAAGAAACGGAGTGATGTAGCAATTCATAGTGAAGGATGCCAGCAGTATACAGAAACAGGAGCATGTAGTGGTTCAGCATGGCCTCTGGAGGCAGACAGAGAACGGGCATTTAAATTCTAGCTCAATCATTTATTTAGCATGTAATTTTTCTTTAACTTGTATTTTCTAACTGCTCTGGACTTTAGTTTCCCTGTCTGCAGAAGGATGTTGATGCCCCTCTTGTTCCATTTACACACACACAGAGGCTGTTGTTAGAATGAATTGAGTTAATCTATATAACTTCTTTAGAACAGTGCCTGTCATTAGATGGGGTGGTTTAAACAACGGAAATGTATTTCTCACAGTTTGGAGGCTGGAAATCCAAGATCAAGGTGTCGGTAGGGTTGGTTTCTCCTGAGGCCTTTCTTCTTAGCTTGCAGGTAGTCATGCTTTTGCTGCCTCTTCAGTCTTTCCTCTGCGCATCTGCACGTGCCTGGGGTCTTTTCGTGTGTCCAACTTTCCTCTTCTCACAAGGGCACTGGCCAGGTTGGATTAGGACCCATCCTAACAGCCTCATTTTAACTTACTCACCTCTTTAAAGGTCCTGGCTCCAAATATGGTTCCTTTCTGAGGTACTGGGGGTTGGGACTTGAACATATGAATTTTGGGATTCAACTTGAAACAGAGAAGTTGCTCAATAATATTTAGGGTTTTTTTGAAGTTTTAGATCTGGGGTTACACATGCTTGTTTGTTACATGAATATTACATGTGTAATGGTGAGGACTGGGCTTCTGGTGTACCCATCACCCAAATATTGAACATTGTACCCAATGGGTAACTTTTCAACTCTCCCTCCCCTTCCACTCTCCTGCTTTTGGATTCCCAGTATCTGTTATCTCCTTCTTCATGTCCATGTCTGCCCATTGTTTAGCTCCCACTTATAAGTGAGAATATATGATATTTGATCTTCTGCTTCTGAGCTCACTTAGGATAATAGTCTCCAGTTCCACCCATGTTGCTGCAAAGGACATGCTTCATTGTTTTTTTATGGCTGCATGGTATTCCATGGTGTGTAAGTACCACCTTTTCTTTTTTTTTTTTTCGAGATAGAGTCTCGCTCTGTCACCCAGGCTGGAGTGCAGTGGCACGATCTCGGCTCACTGCAAGCTCCACCTCCTGGGTTCACGCCATTCTCCTGCCTCAGCCTCCTGAGTAGCTGGGGCTACAGGAGCCTGCCACCATGCCTGGCTAGTTTTTTGTTGTTGTTGTTTTCGTATTTTTAGTAGAGACGGGGTTTCACTGTGTTAGCCAGGATGGTCTCAATCTCCTGACCTTGTGATCTGCCTGCCTCGGCCTCCCAAAATGCTGGGATTACAGGTGTGAGCCACTGTGCCTGGCCATGTACCACCTTTTCTTTATCCGACCCACCACTGGTGGACACTTAATTAGTTCCATGACTTTGCTATTGTGAATAGTGCTGTGATAAACATCTGAGTGCAGGTGTCTTTTTTATAGGCTTTCTTTTCCTTTGGGTAGATGCCGAGTAGGGAGATTGCTGGGTTGAATAGTAGTTCTATTTTTAATTCTTTGAGATATTCTCATACTGTATGTTTTCCATAGAGGTTAAACTAATTTACATTTCCACCAGCAGCATGTAAGCGTTCCCTTTTCTCCACATCCAAGCCAACATCGTTGTTGTGTGGCTTTTTAATAATAGCCATTCTGCTGTAGTCCCAGCACTTTGGGAGGCCAAGGCAGGCGGATCACTTGAGGTCAGGAGTTCAAGAGCAGCCTGGCCAACATGGTGAAACCCCTTTTCTACTAAAAAAAAAAAAAAAAATTAGCTGGTTATGGTGGGGGGCACCTGTAAAACCAGCTACTCCGGAGGCTGAGGGAGGAGAATTGCTTGAACCTGGGAGGTGGAGGTTGCGGTGAGCTGAGATCTCACCACTGCACTCCACACCGGGTGATAGAGCGAGACTCCATCTTGAATATATATATATATATGTATACATATATATATATGTCAATTCTGATTAGTGTAAGTTGATATCTTAGGATGGTTTTAATTTGCATTTCTCTCATGATTAGTGATGTTGAGCGTTTTTTCATGTGTTTGTTGGCTTGTTGGCTACTTGCATTTCTTCTTTTATAAATGTTGCTATTATTCATAAAATCTTTTTGGAATACCTGATAGGTAAATCTAGTGCAGCAGGTTAGATTTCATGGATCAAGACAAGAAATCCTGGCTTCAGAACTCAAATATAGGCTCTTCAGAGTACATAAAGATATTTGAAAAGCTAAGTGGGACTTAGCTCTGTAAGCTCATTGCTCTTTCATTCATGGCAGAAGAACCTGTGTGATTTTTTGGTGCTCAGGTGGGTCACTGAGGTACAGGTGGTTCCAGTTGGCATCAAGATCTCTCACCACTGAGTGAGAAATGAAGAAAAGGAAGAGAGTGACAGAGAGGGAAGCACTTCAAGGAGATCCAACCATCCTGCTAAGCCCCAAAGGACACCATTGCCTTTTCCACTTGGTGGAGAGAGAACTGGAATGGAAATGGTGTGTGAAATGTTAAATGTGAGTGAACTTTAAGCAGTTGACATGGTGCTTCTGCTTCATTACCAATTGCATTTTTTTCTGCTAGTGAAGCCAGAGAAAATGTTCCCAGTTTCCAATTCTTTCTAAGAGATGAACAGCTTTAATGGCGGGCTCAGGTTGGACTTACCGCAGGCATACTTTGGATAATCAGAGCCTCCTGTTTTCTTGGTTTGCCTGCTGGGCTTAGCTTTGGGGTGGGAGAGAGGCAGAGGGGTTTGGGTGATTGGGAGGAAAAGAGCTGATTAGCTCCTCACTGCTCAATCTGGAGCTTGAGCTATTTACTGCCTTACAAAACAGGCAAGAGAAATGAAGAGTCTTCTCTCTGCTCAGCATGTGTCCAAATCCTTGGAGGCTTTGACTTAGAATTTTAACCTTCCAGAGGTCATTTATTTGTCTTTGTATATTTTGTTGTCTTTCACACATTCGACTGTTGTACTATAACATATTCTTCCAGAAATTATGCACTGACACTTTTGGCCTGCCTTACAAATTGCACATTGGATTTGCTTATATCGTTGAACCAAAAAAAATTGTGAGCTATGCTGTGCTGTGTGTCACCTGTCAGGTAACAGCTCAGTTTCAACAGAATTGTTAGGTTTTTCTCTCCTGCAGTATTTGTGCACCTATTTGAATATTTAATTTAATGTTTACCCCTTAATATTTTAGAAAAGTGAATGCCAACTGAAGCAAAAAAAAAAAAAAAAAAGAGAGAGAGAAGGATTAATACTAGTGATAAATTTCACAAATAACACATGTGAGACAAAGATGGAAACCAAGTGGGGGTAGATTTAACTTCATTGGAATGCAAGGTGGTTATCTATGGATTTAATTGTGAAGAAAAAGAATAGAAAGAAATGCAAAGTCCTAAAAATATATCCTCAGAAATTACATCAAAATGGTGAGGTGTAATTAGGAATTTTTGTAAATATTTTAAACTCTCTGGAAATACATATTTATTGTTGAATTTTTATTTCCAGCTTCTTTGGATATTCCCTGTGATTAAAATTAGAATCCGCTGCTCTCAGATACGTGCTATTTGGCCAAGGCTAATTTTAACCTGCAATCCTAATCTGAACTATTTTTTTAATTAGGCCCTAAAACATAAAAATAATGTCTATTTATTTAAACGAAGGAAATAAGGCATTATACATCTCCCCTGCCCCCACTGGAGATTATACACTTCCTGAACAAAATTTAAAGAAACAAAGGCAGATAAAATTTTGCTCTTTTACCCCTCATCACTGTTATAAATTCAATACTTAACAAATGAAAATCGTATTCCTAACCCTGATTAAAAAGGCTTTTTTTCCCCCCAAAAAGTAACAGGCATGACTGAGATAGTAACCTTGGAGTCCAGATATGATTACATCTCTTTTTTTCCAGTTAATTGCTATGTGACCAGCTTGCTATATTAGTGGGAAATCTAGAATATCTTTCTGAGCTTTCCCCTGTTGAATTACTCAAAATTGCCTGAGGCTTATGTAGTCCTCAGTCTGATTTCCACCCCTACGAAGGAAGCACTGGTGATTTATTAATCTCCTCTTGCTGTTATTTCTCATTAGCCCATGGTGTGGATTTTGAAATCTGGCTGTAAACAGTTCAGCAGGTGACGCTGATCCACTCTATACTGCAAGGATCATGCACTGTTCGCTCATTTGTCTACCGCTGCCTTCTCAGGGGGGCTGGACTTTCCCAGTGTGCAAGGTGTGGCCTCCTCTGCTGGCAGCTGTTGAGTTCAACTCTCTCAGTGCCACATTCAGGCCTTTCCCAGGGTACCAGTTATCTCAGGGTTTGGCACCTCTTGTTCCTGAACAAACTGATCCCTTTCCTGCAGAGAAAGGGGTGTGTTTTCTCTTTGGGCCCAGGAGCTTTTTCTTTTACAAATCTTAGAACTCAAAATGCTTGATTATACTTCTTTTATGGGTCAATGGCATTGCCTGTTCTTATTTCCAAGAGAGGCAAAACAGGATTTTTTTTTTTTTTTGAGACAGAATCTCGCTCCATTGCCCAGGCTGGCATGCAGTGGCATGATCTTGGCTCACTGCAGCCTCTGCTTCCTGGGTTCAAGTGATTCTCCTGCCTCAGTCTCCCAAGTAGCTACAAGTACAAGCACCTACCACTACACCTGGCTAATTTTTGTATTTTTAGTACAGATGGGGTTTCATCATGTTGGACAGGCTGGTCTTGAACTCCTGACCTCAAGTGATCCACTCGCCTCGGCCTCCCAAAGTGCTGGGATTACAGGCATGAGCCACGGCACCCAGCCCCAAACAAGATTTTTCATGGGACCCATCCACTCCCAAAGGGATCCAGGCTCAGGGACTCACCTTCCTTAGGATGCCCCAGGTGATGTTCAGGTATCTTTCTCTTTGGAGCAAAGAAAAAGAAATCAACCCACACGACAAAATAAATTCAGTCTCTAATGGAGCATCTGGTTTTATAAGTCAACCCAAAGTTTGGATCCTGAATCTCTTCCAGGATTATTATAACCCTCTGAATTCTGTAAATATTGGTTATTGATTTTCTAGCAAAATTTCTTTGACTACTCCATGATTTCTTTTCTGATGGATTATTTACACCATTTTTTCCATCTGTCATTTTCAATTAAAATGAAAATATCCCACAGAGATGGAAGATGGAGGTAAAGAAGTATCCTTTTTTTTTGTTCCTAGCATCTTACTTGCTTTTTAAAAAAATCTCGTTCAACATAAACAGAAGTGATATTAATCACCTAAGCTTGTCCCTGTGTAGACCATAGGAAATTTTGTGACTTCTTTTCCTGCCTATCCCTTTTCTTTCTCCCAATTTTCTAATCAGAAGGAAATAATTGTTGGTTACAGAAAAGTAAAAGGACACTAACAGTTATTCACTAACTGTTATTCACTGTGTTGGTGGGTAATTTAGTTAATGATCTATAGTTAACCACTTTATATGGTACATATATGCCTTTGCTTTGGGGCATAAGTATCATGGCAAAGTAGGCATAAAAATGGTTTTTATTACTAGCTCATATTTATATCAGAATAAGAACTAAGTCTCACCAGATTTTCAATAAGAAGATGTCAGATTGTCTAATAAATGGAGCTTGGATAAATGGCTAGCCATTTAAAAAATTATAAAGCTTGCCTCCTAACTTTATTCCTTTCACCAAAATAAATTATGGATGGATTAAAATTTAAATTTAAGAAAGAATATTATGAGAGTACTAGAAGAGAATGTAAGTCAATATATTTATAATGTAACGATAGGAAACACTGTTTCTAAGAACCACACCGAATTAGGAGTCAAAAAGTAAAAGATCAACAGATTTGACACCATTCAAGTGTGAAACATTTATGTTTTGAGCATTGATCATGTGTCAGGACTATTCTGGAAGCTTAGGATACAAAGTAATGAACAAAACAGAAAAAAAACGATTTCTTTACACTCCACTGGGCTCAGGAGGAGGGGTGAGACAGACAACACACAAACAAGTAAACTATATAATATACAATATGCTGAAAAATTCTTTAGAGAAAAACGTTGGAGAACGGTGCTAAGGAGTGCTCCATATACTCAACTTCCTACTCTACCTTCCTGCTGTGATGTCTAAAGGACAGTTTACACCTAACATGTCCAAAGCTGAGCCCTAGATAGTCCGCTCCCAATTCTGTTCCTCTCTGCATTGTCCCATTTCACTGAATGGCAACTCCATCCTTCCACTGGTCAAGCTAAAGTCGAGCTTCTCTCTTTTCCTCACATTCCATGTCTATACCATGAGTAAGTCTAGTCAGTGCTGTCTTTATGTAGCCCTATATGGGGTGTGGATCACCTCTTATCATCTCCAAGCCCCCATCACCTCTCTTCTGGACAACTGTAATTGCCTCCTAAGCAGATCCTGCCTCTGCCCTTGTCCTCACACAGCCTCCCTCAGCAGCAGAAGTCATCCTGTCACTCCCCATTAAAACCCCCCAGCTATGCCCCCCTCACTCAAGGAAAAGCCAAAACCTTACAATGACTTAAAAGACCCATGCGATCTACCTCTCTTCTTCCCTCTCTGAATTCATTCCTACAACTCCCGCTGTCTTGCTCACGCCATGCCAGTCATGCCGGTTTCCTAGCTGTTCCTCAATAGCATGTTATGTCTCAGGGCATTTGCACATACTGTTCTCTCTCTCTGGAATACTTTTCTCCCTGACACAGGCATGCTTGCTCTTTTACTTCTCTCATGATTTTACCCAAAAGCTACCTTCTTGGTGGGGTCTTTCCCGACCACCCTGCGTACAATTTCAATTCCCCACCTTGGCACTTCATATCCCTCTCTCTCATTTGTTTTTCCCTTTAACACTTAACATTATCTAACATCCTATCCCTTTCCTTATTCATTTTGTTTATTGTCTGTCTCCCACATATAAAGTAAGTATCATGAATACAATGCCCAGAACAGTGCCTGGCACATAGAAATCACTTATTATATTATATTATATATTATATAATATATATTATAATATACTATATAATATATTATACTATATAATATATATTATAGATTATATATATTATACTATATAATATATATATTATTTGGATAATTGAATAAATAAATAATAACAGTTTAAATTATTTTATTCAGTGACCTTTAGGGAATTATAGATGCAAATTGCCACCCCAGAGGAAGTTCAGAGCTGGAAGTACTAGTTTGCAAACTCATCTGCCAGAAGTGATCACCAAATTGTTGAGATAGAGGTAATGAAATCAACAACATGGTCCTGGATGTCAGGAAAATGGAAAGGATTAAATGGCAAGGAGGAGGGAAAGACAAAGAGCTTGGGGAGAGCCAACATTGTGGGCCCAGAGACAGGAGACTGGGGACATTTAATCCCAAGTTTTCCATTGGCTAGCAGCTGATCTTGGGTAAGCAAGGTGAGGCAAGGTGACCTCTCGGTGCTTTATTTTGTCCATCTGTAAAATTGGGGAAGGAGGTGTTGGGATTAAATGATCTTGAAGACCCTGTCAAGCTTACAAGGAGAAACTCCGTAATACAACAGAAAGAACACAGAACACTGAACTAAAAGGCAGAGATCTGAGACTAAATTCCTTTTCTAAGCAGGGATTGACTTAATAACATGTATGAAAACATTTAAAAAGTTGCTGGCATGTAGAAGGGGTTCAGTGATCATTCACTGAATCTGAACTAATGTTTGCGAATCTGAAGTTTATGTTTTTTGATGATAAAAAGGAATGGAGGACCATTTTGTTTCCATGCAATTTTTGCCTTACTTATCCTCAGAAGCTTTGGCTGACAAAGGTAAATAAAATGGAAAACAGAGAACAATTAAAAACACCAAAAGGACAACAACAAAGCAGAAGGAACACAAGAATCAATAATACTTTGTTCCTAGCACAGTTTAGTTACAGAGTTGGACACTGAATCTAGCTCTGAGTTTCTTAGCAGCTAAATTAAACCTAGGATTGCATCGCCTTCTATAATCAACAGTAGAGCCTCCTTCCGGGAAGCGCACATACTCATTGGTAGGGAAATTTCTTGCACATAACATATAGTTGGTCATGTCATTATGTCATTTGGAACACTGATAACTTTGGGCAGTCTCTTCATTCATGGTTTGGTAATTTATTGTGAACCAAAAAAACCACAAAGATGGAGTAAAGTGTTTTTGCTTGTTTTTGGATTCAGAGAGTGGGAAAACAAAAGTGTTTTTTTGTTTTGTTTTTTTGAGACCGAGTCTCACTCTGTCGCCCAGGCTGGAGTGCAGTGGCACAAACTCGACTCGCTGCAAGCTCCACCTCCCAGGTTCACGCCATTCTCCTGCCTCAGCCTCCTGAGTAGCGGGGACTACAGGTGCCTGCCACCACGCCTGGCTAATATTTGTATTTTTAGTAAAGACGGGGTTTCACCGTGTTATCCAGGATGGTCTCGGTCTCCTGACCTCGTGATCCTCCTACCTCAGCCTCCCAAAGTGCTTGGATTACCAAAAGTGGTTTTAATATGTAATAATATTATTAGCTGGGCACATACCAGCATGCCCAGCTAATTTTTTAATTTTTAGTGGAGATGAGGTCTTGCTAGCCTTGGCTTCAAGGAGTGTAGGGAAAAGCATGGGATCAAAAGTAACCTTAGTTCTCCTTAGCTTTTGGGAACTCTTATATTACTTTTGAACAAAGGACAGTCTCTACTGTTTAGCCCTCAGTTATGAGAATTTCATTAGTCCTAGTGTGAAAACAGAAACAATATTCTTAAGGTATAAAGGCACTACACAACTTGAATGCTTTAAACAGGTTGAGCATCCCAAATCTAAAAATCCCAAATCTGAAATACTCCAAAATCTGAAACCTTTTGAGTGCCGACATGATGCTACCAGTGGATAATTCCACACCTGACCTCGTGTGACAGGTTGCAACCAAAATGCAGATGCACAACACATAGTTTGTTTAGCAATGCCAAGGAAAAAAGACCCTCCCATCCCCCTTCGGCTGCAATATATCTTTTCTGAACATACCCAGATTCTCCTATGCAAGCACACCCACAAATGGTGGTAAAATGGTTCAGTGTACACAAACTTTGTTTCGTGTACAAAAATATTAAACATATTGTATGAAATTATTATTGGACATACAGACTATGTGTTTAAGGTGTCTATGAAATATAAATGAATATCATGTTTAGACTTAGGTCCCCGCCATGAGCTATCTCATTATGTATATGCAAGTTTTCCAAAATTAGAAAAAATCTGAAATCTGAAACACTTTTTGTCCCAAGGTTTTTTTCTTTTCTTCTTTTTTTTCTTTTTTTGTGACAGGGTCTCACTCTGTCACCCAGGCTAGAGTGCAGTGGTGCAGTCATGGCTCATTGCAGCCTCAACTTTTTGTGCCCAAGTGATCCTCCCACCTCAGCCTCCTGAGTAGCTGGGACTACAGGCATGCACCACCATGCCCAGCTATTTTTTTTTTTTTTTTTTTACTAGATATGAGGTCTTGCTATGTTGCCCAGGCTGGTTTTGAACTCCTGAGTTCAAGTCATCCTCCTGCCTCAACCTCCCAGAGTGTTGGAATTACAGGTGTGAGCCCTGGCTCCTGACCCCAAGCATTTTGAATAAGGGTTACTCAATCTATATATAGAAATGAGTCGTCTCCTCCATTTTGCCCCTGAAAATATTTAATAGAACCTCTCCTTCCCCTTCATACACTATCATATAATTGTTTTAAAAATTCTGAAAGATATTATGATTATGTTTCAAGCATTAATGAAAGATGTGGTGGGTTCTTACTAGACTCTTGATTTAGGACTTTATATGCCTTCAGGGAAAGAAAGCAGGGTTTGAAGAAAAGGTAAAATGGGGAGGAAAGTTAAATGACCCAAAAGTCAACTTGAACTTTATAAAGTACTGTACACATGTATTGGTTATTGATGCTGTGTAACAAATGGACACAAACTTGAAGGTGCAAAACAACAAACATTTATTATCTCATAGTTTCTGTGGGTCTGGAATCCAGGCACAGAATAGCTGTATTTTCTGCTCAGGGTCTCACAAGGCTGCAATGAAGGCAGCAGCCAGGGCTGATGTCTCATCAGAGGCTGGACTGGGGAAGGGTCTGCTTCCCAGCTCACATGGTTATTGGCAGCATTCAGTTCCAGTGGCCTGTTTGACTGAAGGCCTCAGTTACTTGCTGTTTGTCATCTGGATGCTACTGGGCCTTACCAACATTTTTGCTTGTTTCTTTAAAGCTAGCAAGGGGGAGAAACTTTTGGCAAGATAAGTATCACGGTCTTATATAACATAATTTCATAATTCACACACCTCATGTACTTGCTTTTACCTTTGCTATTTTCTGTTGGTGAGTGATATGGTTTCACTTGAGGAATTCTTCCCTGATATGTTTTGGCTCTGTGTCCCCACCCAAATCTCACCTGGAATTATAATGTCCACAATAGCCTCATGTCAAGGGTGGGATCAGATGAAGGCAATTGCATCATGGGAACAGTTTTCCCCATACTGTTCTAGTGATAATGAGTGAGTCTCATGAGATCTGATGGTTTTATAAGCATCTGACATTCCTCTGCTTGCACTCATTCTCTGTCCTGCCACCCTGTGAAGAGGTGCGTTCCACCATGATTATAAGTTTCCTGAGGGCTCCCCAGCCATGCAGAACTGTGAGTCAACTAAACTTCTTTTCTTTGTAAATTACCCAGTCTCAAGTACTTCTTCATAGCAGTGTGAGAAAGGACTAATACAGTTAGAAGTAAGTGAAAGGTGCCATGCACATTCAAGTGGAAGGGACCACACAGGGGCATGAAACTGGAGGCAGGAACCATAGGGACCACCTTAGAGTCTGTTTGCCACAAGACACAACTATATATAGCAATCCATTTCAAATTTAAAAAGCACAAATGATTTTGGAAGGACAATCAAATCTGCAAAGCCAAACCATCAATTAATAACCATGTCTGGCCTCTGCTTTCTTACTCTTCCTTCCATCCACCTTTCAGAGCCTTCCGCCAGCATTATCCTCCATTTGGTTTTTCTCCTCTCACCACCTGCACTCACAGTTTCTGGAAATTGCTTCCTCTCATTTTCTCAAGTTTAAACTCTCATTCTCACCTACAGAGTTCAAATAACGGCACCTCACATGAAATCCCCTATCCTCCCTCATTGTCAAAGATACTTGTGTGGCTGCTTCTAAAACAGGCTCTTTTCCTTCCTCCTTCCCTTGTTATGTTTATCACCCTGACCCAACTTCAATCTTTCTGCTTTGAGCAGTTTTTCACTTTATACGCTGGAAATCCTCTCTTTTCTTCAAATCATTCCCTACAGGCACCATTGATTTTGAAACACCTGCTGATGTTCATCTCTTTCTAAAGGTGTATGTATTTTTCAGAGCTGAGCTGATCTGTGTGGCATCTCACTCAGATCCAGATTTCAGATTTCTTTCTTCCTTTTTTTTTTTTTTTAACATGAGATCATCTCAGTGCCTTTTTAAATGACTTCCTGCAATTTGCTCAGCTAGTTCTAGGTCCAGAGCTTCCTTTTTGATAACTGGGACCAATCCAGGCTGAGTGACCACATTCACTGTTGCAAGGGCTTATTATTCTCCTGGAAGTAGTTCCTTGTTTCAAGATTACCCTTTCTAGGTTAGTGAGTGTTTTCCATAAATAATTCTAGAAGCCACACATGGGTTCCAGATGCATGGCCCAGCCTCAGCTGGGTACCAGGGCCAGCTTCATTGGTGTGTTACTTGTACAGTTTCACAGGGTCTCATGCTCAGAAGGGCCCTGGGCTTGCTTCAATGCTCCATTATCATTATCTTGAAATTCTTGATAATTTTATCTTTGAACTTGTACTTTGTATATAAAATATGATGGGACAATGCAACATGTATGTGAGCAGAAGATAGGTGCAAAATATACATGTCTGCTGTTCCTTGTCACCTCTTTCACTTGTAGCATTTGTAATGTCCCATGAGTACAAAACTCCAGGGAACCTATGATGTGTGGGAGTTCAGTGAGACTCATAGTTAGTATTAGTAAACACGTCACAGCTATGACTAAGCAGGGGTGCTGACACACAGAGGGACCATGTTTCCATTTGAATGAGAATTTGCTTCAAATGCAATAAGAAGGCAATTCTAAGTAAGACAAATGACTAAGGAAACTTATCGTATATTTCCTCACTTGTATTACTTCCGTATTAGTCAACCACTTACCCTGAAAATGACATAAAAAGAAAAGAAAAAAATAGAAAAACCCATAGTTATTTTTCCTTTCACTTCTTCCTTCCTGTTCAGTAGGCTAAAGATAGAGCATGTTGGTAGAATCTGTGAGTATCAAGAAATGAAATAAAAACTCTTGAGTTTTGTGCAGTGTTTTCACTGCTTTGATAAGAACAAAATACATACGCATGTACAAACTATGAAATACGGATTGTGTAATTTCAGGGATTTCTGTTAAATGCACGTATATTTTCATTTAAAACTGGCAGTGCTCGATTAAAAAATGAACGGTAAAGTGTGTGCTAATATTTTAATTTTCTTAGAACAGCATTAAATAGCAAGTTAAAAAAAAAAGTGGCATGGCAAATTAAGGAAGAGAGACCATAGGAGAAAGGAAAAAGGTTTATATTTTAGCGACTATAACTGTACTTTTTTCCTACATAAAGCATCCCATGTTTTCATTTTCAGTGGGCCTGGTAAATTATGTAGCTATGCCTGCTGGGGGTGCTGACTGAGATCGGAGTTAAATTCCCTCTATTCTACAAAGGCATATGTGACATCAGTGGAATTCCCAGGCCATCAAAAGTCTAGAAGAAGGCTTCCAAGTATTCCTTTGGATATAGCTCATGTCACTACCTCTCACTCCTTAGAACACAGTTAAAGGCACACCAAGATATTAATTTTCTCAGTCCTCAGGGTTATGAGCAGGACCAAAGCTGGTCAAATCATCCATTGACATCAGAAAGCCACATATATAGAGGGAAACATTGTGTTAGAAAGGTCTAGTTGTGGTTGAGATCAAAAGACTTGTTAAAAAAAGCTATAAGATGCTAAAGAGAAAACCAGAGAAGACATCTCCATTAAAATGGATGTGACTTAACATCAAGACTATTGCAACTGTTATCAGTTTTGGTTAGAGTCAACTGAGTAGGGAAGCACATGAAACAAACAATTTTGATGACAGTTGATTCTCATTATTTATGGAAGTTATGCTCTATAATTGTAGTGAAGACTGAGTCATTGCCCCTAGGGGGAAATACAGGGTTCCTACAAGCCTCTGGTCATAACATTTTAATCAACTGATAAACATATAACTATTTAATTGTGTTTCTGTTTAAAGACATCTTATTTAATATATATAATTTACATTATTGATTCATTAACTTTCAACTTGCCACCACAAACACTGTAACATGCCTGAACGAAGCTTATCTAACACATGCATTTTCTCTGTAAGACACCTCAAGAACTCCTCAGCTTTAGGAACACTACACAGCACTTCAGCACCACATTTGGTGGGGGACATTGTAAACAGCAAAATCAACAGAAAGCACAAAACTGAGAAAAAGTTGGTACTAAATAGACCGTGAAAAGAACACTAGTTTTAGTATGAGAGTTGAAATGAGAAGGCAGAGCATCACCTTGTTGAACCTCAGCTAGAATGTGGGCATCAGATGACTTAAATTTGTCACTGCTCTGTGCATATGCCTGTCTGCAAATCACTATGAAAATGAATTTTAATGAGTAGGTGAATTAGCAAGTATGAAATCTGCAAGTAATGAATTACAAAAACACCAGTACTATATTTAATTCCTATACTTAGTGAGGTCTTTCAAACCACCAGATTTTGGCCTCTTTGTGGAGGAAAATGAAATAAATAACATGAAGTGAGTTGGTAGTATGGCATACTTATTTCATATAATTCTTATAAGAATAGGTAAGGGGCTAAAAACTTTTCCTCTATCATCTTAGGTTTAGTGCCAGGCCTATGAATTAAACTGATAAAAGACAGGTTAAAAGAAGAAAAAAAACCAGAGCCTATTTACACATGGTATATGTAGGACATGAGGGAGAACTCACTGATGAGTAACTCAGAGGGCTGGTTAGAATTGAGAGCTTATATACCATCCTAACAGAGGGTGATAAATTCTGGAGACCTAGATAAAGGAAAGGGGGATTGGGGCTCCTAGGGGAGGTAAGTTGTGGGAAGGTGACTAAAAATATATAATAGATAAGAGTTGTTTGGTAAGATTGTTATGCAAATAACAGCCCTCTCCTCTTTCTAGTAAGGAAGATGTGAACACCTTTACAAATAAAAATTTGTGTCAACTTTACAATGGGAAATTTATGCCCTACTTTTAGGCAAAAATGGGGAGGAGGGAGAATTCCTCTTATGTGTGGTATTTCTCAATTGTCTTCAGCTCAAAATAATTCTTATGTGAAAGTGGCATATTTTGGGGTGGCATATTCTGACCATCTTCAGATAAAATAGACAATTATTATGGCAGAACAAATGAGCATTTTTTTGTTGTTTTTGCTGTTATAACAGTTCTTAACAGATCATTCAATACAATTATGCAAACTAAGACATGGATAAAATTTTCACAGATGTGAGAAGTGTATCAACGGTGTAAAAGACTATTCCAGAATTAATTCTTGCTTTTCGTCTTGGGTTTTAATAAACGCAGCAGGAAAAATCTCCTGGGTCAATGGTCTGAATAGATAGAATGTTTACCTGAGATGCTTATCTGGTAAGCTCTCAGGATTTGCTAGTAAGTAGTTTGTAGGGACTCTAAGTCCTAGTTTGAAAATGGGGATTAGCAAGTAGGTTAAGGGTTTAGGTTCTCACGTTCACGGTGATTTTAAGAAAGGGGTTACAAACTGGTTTTGGGGAAGGAGATTTTTGCTCTCAGACCTGTTTTCTTTACCAGCTGTGTGCGGAATGAATGCCTTGGAATTGCACAGGAATCCCTTTAGGTGGCGCTAGCTCATGCTGCTTAGTCGCAGCCAGCACCTTCCTTGTTGCCTCATACTTTGCAGTTGCTGCAATTGCATTACCTGCTTGGTCAAGGAGGCAGTCCTGCAGGCCACACTCAGAAGCTACTAGGCTAAGTATTAACTGCACAGAAGCAAGAGCCCTTTGCCCTAGGACTGGCGCCTTCATCACTCTTTCCTCCCCTCTTGCCAAAGGTAGAAATTTGCTTTGCTGGGTGTTTTTTTTTTTTTTTTCCTACATCACTCACAGCCTTCACTCTTTCTTGAGTTTGAGGTTTTTTTTCACATCATTTGGATCTCCCTCATTCAAACTGAGGAAAGACTTCTTACTAATAGCAATAAGGCACATTCTTGGGGAAGTCAGATGCCTGAGGATTTAGGGGTACTTAACTCTTTTTCCTTTTTCATGCTTTACAACTGTGATTAAGTCAGTGCGGACCACCTGTCACCATTTCTTACTGCTTAATTAAGAAACATCTCAGAATTTTCTCCCTATTAGTTTCAGGCAGATTAGAAGGGAAAAATATTTTAACAGATGCTAAAGAGTCTTTCCAATGATTTGAAGATTAGGAGAGTGCTTTTTATAGAGCTCCCAAAGTGTTCCCTGGCTGCTTCTGCCAGAATTGAAAGAAATTTAGTGGCTGAGTACTTAATGAAAAGCCAAGATGCTCTGACAAAGAACTCCTGGGCAACTATTACTGTAGCTCCAAAGAGTTATTGCAAATTAAATTTTATTCTTGTCCTTTATGATCTATATCAGGCAGTAGGTGTAACAGCATGACTGAAATATTCTTGTCTTACACTTTTGTTAATGAAAGCACCCATTCATTAATATATGTGTACCAGCAGGAAATATGAAATGGTGTGCTCCAGTTGAAAAGCCAGATATTGTATTGTCAACTTCGTAGGCAAAAGGCAGGGTAAATACAATTAGAGTTCGGGGACAGGGTAATTACTGTCTCCATCTGGTAACGCGTTCTTTATCTGAGCTCAACCGTCTTACGGGTTTTAAGTGCTTATGGGGCATCTTGCTAGGCAACCTAATAAAGGATTACTTTTTAAATGTTACCTTGAAAGCTTTTCAAGATTGCCTTTGTCTAACAACACAATATCACATCTGGTATGATTGCCATCGCTGTAAAGCAAAATCTTTTAATAGTATTTATTAAGTACTTCCCAAAGATGCATAATCACCAACATGAGTTGGTGTTAATAGAGAGTCATTAGTCAGCTCAGTTTTCAATATTTGTGGAAAAGCAGGCTCAGCAAGAAACGTATAATGAATGTAAAGCAAATAAAAAACACAACATCCCTGCGGTCTGACTCCTTTTCCCGATGGATGGGAACATCACATTTCACAGTCTAGCTGCTTGGTAATTTCTGAACACTGTCTCTAAAATATTTGGCATGAAATATCATGAGCTAAAGAAGCACGAAGAACACAGCAGCTAAAGGGAGCCTTATGGGGAGAAATGGTATTTACTTTAATGACCATGACTTAGGAAATTGCCATATTCCATACTGGGTTAATAAAGGCTTGGGGCAAAGTGGAGAATGAATGGCAACCGTGCTGGCTGAGAGTGTGGAGGAAATGTCAAGCACCTTCTCATTGTCACTGGAACATCAGAACTCTCCACTCCCCTCTGCTCCTTCCCGGAGCCTCACAGCCCAGAGCAGGGCTGGGTAAGAAAAAAAATTGTGATTAGGGTAATTCAGCAGCTGGGAAGGTATTTTCTGACAGTTCTGCAGATAATGGAGTGTTGTACACAGGGTAATAAGCAGAGAGAGTGTGATTGTAAGCTATAATTCAGTCAAGAGGTTAGATGATCTCATAAACAGTCAGCACAAAGCCACTGTGGTTTGTCTTAATATTATCAGGACCTTAAGATTGAACAAGAACTTTGCTACTCAATATTTTGCCGAGTTTGTTCCTTTGGAGTATGGAGTGGGGATGGGAACCAGGTCTCCATTTGATCAATTATTCTAACCTGTGTATATTTATGTGCATGTACATATGGCTTTATGTATATCCTGTCAGGGCTATGCATTCTCCCCAGACCCCAGGGTACATAGAGGAAACACAATTTAAAAAATCTTGACAGAGTAACAGCATGTATAAAAATGAGATGATCATTGACTATTTTTCATGCACTTTGTTTGCATTAGAGCCCACACTAGATCATTATTTCCAAAAGGTAACCTCTCTCCTTCCTTTATGCTACTGCAGAGCAGGGAATACTTATCTCTCTTCATTCCAAACACTGTGCACCTTTTCAGGTAGCCATAGTGTATATTCAGCTTTGGCGATGGCAGCATTTTTCTATCTGCTAATTTCTAGCTGTATGGGACCTTGAGGTAGTCATTTAACTTAGCTGTGCTTCAATTTCCTTATCTGTCTACTTAGGACAACAATAGTACCTACTTTTTTTTTTAGAATGTTTTATTTTTAGAATAAGATGAATTAATACATGGCAAGGGCTTAGAACAGTTCCTAGGCATTTCTTATTACTAGTGTTGCTTTTGTTATTACTTTTTGGTAGGTGGTGTTATTTTCTCCTTGAGCAGACAGAGTATGTCTTGATCAATTATATATCTTTCCAAACATATATCATAGTACAGTGCACAATAATAAATGAATTGCATTTAGATCTTTGGCTAGATTTTAAAAGTTTGGGGTAATATTTTAAATTCTAGTAGAAATCTTTGTCTCTACCCTGTAGACAATACAAGTGTACACATTTGTGCCCAACTGATCTTTAAAGAATAACTTTAGGAATAGGTAATCTTGCAAAAGCAAGCCTGGAGTATCCTTTGAAGGGCTGAGTGATTTAATCAAAGGGTAAGTTCCTTTCTTCCAGTAGCTGTCAATCTAAGAGGTACCTTTTAATATGTTGGGTATCAGTAGGTGGCACTTTTTATATCACACTTTGTTCTCTTTGGAACACATCCTCTCACATGTTAAGTGGAACAGCACAAAGATCTCATAAATCTACTGTAGGAATCAATTGGAAAGTATTGCAAGTAGTTTATAACTGAATTAGTAAAATATGTGAATGACTTTCTGTAACTTTGAGTGGATTCATTATGAGTTTTATGGTAATTTCATACCCATCACTTCCTTGCATTCTGGTATGCTCATCTGAGTGGGAGAGAAAGGGGTGGGGTTACATTTAGTGCAATTAAATGTAAATAAATTATTGGTACTACTTGATGTGAATATCATGTGTCCTGTGGTATGGATGGCCAACCCAGAAACAGGGCTCAAGCAATTGATCATAGATGTGAGTCAAAACCAAAAGAAAATGTTAGCAGAGCATTTTCAACTTATCAACAACTTAGAACAATTTAGCTGAAGTGGTTGTGGGACTGCTAAGATTGGCAGGTAAAGAAAACAAGCCTCAAATTACAACCCTCTAGCAGCAGCAAATGGAACCAAAATACAACTTCTAGGGTGGCACCCATTTTCAGTGGTTTTGTTCACTGACATATCCAGCAAAATTGCTGAAAAGGAGAAGGGGTCAACCACCTGGGATCAAGTTTCAAGTGTGGCTTATTTTGAGATGAAAGCATGCTGGCGTTTAGAGCTGGGCATTTGTGAACTGGGATTATCTAGCATACTTGGCAATGTCTAAGTTGTTTTTGGATTCCTGATTCTGATTCCAGATTTCTTTCAATATAACAAGTAGGTAGGGAGATTTAAATAGGAAAGCCACTGGTGAATAACATTACCCGTTACTTTCTTCAGCTGGGTGGGTGTTTTGAAAAATTATTAGGTGTCATATACATTACAGTGTAAATTGATCATGTGAATAGCCATTATTTATACCTAGGGTGACCATAGAATTTACCATTCAAGTGAAGGACAGCATGGAGAGTGAAAGGGTGCTGTTAATAATAATACTGGGACAACAGACATAATGGGGACTGTCTGAGACAATTTGGGACATATGGACTTTTTATTTACATATGGTGAGTGAAGAAGAGTATTCATTCAACACACCAGAGTTCCTATGTGATTTCTTTTTCAGTTTTTCATTAAGTACCATTATTTTATATTATTTGTAGAGAACCTTCCCTTTCTATGACAGGAGACTTTCATAGTAGAGGTTCAGAAATGGTCAAATGAATATATAGGAAACTTATCACATGTGTCAGTAGTACTGGATTTTGGTTTTTCCCTCTTTTTAAATTTTGCTCCCCCCACCCCCGTGCCATTCTATGGCACTCCCTCCTTGTTCATGAAGTACAAACAGGGGAAAGATCAAAGGCTTGCCCCAGGGGAAGGAATATTTCAGATGTGGAGGAAATCTCTGTTCTTCCCTAGAGAAAGCCCTTTTGCTTGCCGATTTCTCCTGGCTCATGCTCTCTGTCCAATAATGCATTACTCAACGTAAAGTTTTTCCTTTTCCATTAAAAAAACCCCTTAAGTTCAAACACAAGCACAATCACAGAACCTTCAGCTGTATAAAAATAGCCTTCGTGCACTAATTCATATGCAATAGTTCAAACAAACAAAAACCAATACAATCATTCCTGTGTCACTAACAGGATTTTCATAAAACTGTTTGAGTGAAATTTCTTGGGCTTAATATAATTTTGGGACTTCTAGTTTTTTTTCACACATGGAAACTCAGTATATAATAGCTCACAATATATGATTCAGAAGTGGAGATGAATCGGAAGACTGTTGGGGTATCGTTCTACCAGGCTCAGCTTGAGAACTAGTGGCTGGGTCCCTGCAGCTGAACTACTGGGCTGGTTCCATAACCTAGTAAGAGGTTGGTAGGAACAAGAATGATTTACATTCAAGTCCTTACAGTTTGGGTGAGCTGGGGGTAAGGGAGAGAAGAAGAAGAAAAGGAGAGAATAAACAAAAATAAGGTGAGAAGATCTTGGCTCCACTGTGTAGCTTCTCTGATCTGTACCACAGGGTCAGTAGCTCCTGCCTACTTCATGGAGATGTAGTGAAGATTATGAAAGAAAATGATTTGAAAGCTCCCTTTAGGATGAAATGCTTTATGTAAATATAAGGCATGTTTTATCAAGAAACAGAAATAAACAGAGCTTTGTAACAAACCTTTCCCTAACGTGATCATCACCTTTATGAAATGTCTAGAGCAGGGGTCCTCAACCCACTGGCCACAGACTGGTACTGGTCCGTGGCCCGTTAGGAACCGGCTGCACAGCAGGAGGTGAGTGGCAGGTGAGCGAACATTGCCACCTGAGCTCTGCCTTCTGTCAGATCAGCGGTGGCATTAGATTCTCACAGAAGCACAAACCCTATTGTGAACTGCACAAGTGAGGGATTTAGGTTGCATACACCTTATAAGAATCTAATGCCTGATGATCTGTCACTGTCTCTCATCACCCCCAGATGGGACTGTCTCCTTGCAGGAAAACAAGCTCAGGGCTCCCAGATTCTGCATTATGGTGAGTTGTATAATTATTTCATTATATATTATAATGTAATAATAATAGAAAGAAAGTGCACAATAAATGTAATGCACTTGAATCATCCTGAAACCATTACCTCTCTAATCCTAGTTCATGGAAAGATTGTCTTCCATGAAACTGGTCCCTGGTGTCAAAAAGCTTGAGGACTCCTCATCTAGAGAAACTTTTTTTTTTTTTTTTTTTTAGATGGAGTCTCACTCTGTCACCCAGGCTGGAGTGCAGTGGTATGATCTTGACTCACTGCAACCTCTGCCTCCCGTGTTCAAGCAATTTTCCTGCCTCAGCCTCCCGAGTAGCTGGGACTTCAGGCACCCGCCACCATGCCCAGCTAATTTTTATATTTTTAGTAAAGACGGGGTTTCACCATATTGGCCAGGCTGGTCTTGAACTTCTGACCTTGTGATCAGCACCACCCCCCCCGGGCCTCCCAAAGTGCTGTGATTACAGGTGTGAGCCACCGCACCCGGCCTAGAGAACCTTTTTAAGAAGGACACAACCTGTGCTCAATACCCCTGATTCTCTCAGGTAAAGATGGCAATGACCCATGCCTTTTAAGCAAGCATGAGGTAGAAACCAACAATGAAAGTAGCTTTAACTCCAGGAATATGAAAGGCACAGGGGGTCCCTATGCTGCAGTCTTTATTTTAACTAAGAAAGCCCTCACTAGGACTTTGATTGGGCTGGCTGTTCAATGTTACGGTACTTTATAAGATGTTTTAACAGTCAGTGTAGTTTACAAAGCTGCCAAACTAGTTATCTGAGTTGGGTAATTGTTGAGCTGTTTTGATTTATATTTTAGGTCCACTCGACCATCAGAAGAGCTTAAATTACAGACGGCTAATATACGGGAGAGTCACTGGGAGTTGGGCTAAGCCCTGTGAATTTGATATCTAATTTGCTTCCTGTGAATATGGTGTCTAAGCCGAGTTGACAAACAAGGGGAAGCGGGCTTGATGCGTGTTTCTGTCTTAGGGATCATGCTTTGTTTCAAGGTGGCTGCAAGTTCAAAACTACATAAGAACCCAGAGTCCCCAGTCATTTATTTACTTAGGATTTTAATTTTGAAAAAAATTTAAGACACGAAGCAACTCCATCTCAGAATTAAAATTTCACATATATCCTTTATGCTAATAGAAATCTGTGGATTCCTGTTTTCACACTTGTTACCAATTTGCACACTTGTTGTCAATACTCAGAGCACGCTTGGAGAATTGAATTTGTAACAACAAAAACAAACATTCTTATATATTAATACCTTCATTTTTCTGTCCAGTTCTTACAGATCAGGGTTCATATCATGACCTTCTTAGTGTGATTGGGTGAGTTATTAATTTCACCGTGTCTCATTTTATTCAGTATAAAATGGGCATTATTATGTTTATATCATAGAGATGCTATAAAGATGAAATATGGCTGGGCATGGTGGCTCACGCCTGTAATCCCAGCACTTTGGGAGGCTGAGGCGGGCGGATCACGACGACAGGAATTCGAGACCAGCCTGGCCAACATGGTGAAACTCCGTCTCTACTAAAAATACAAAAAATTAGCCGGGCGTGGTGGCAGGCGCCCGTAATCCCAGCTATTCGGGAGGCTGAGAGGCAGGAGAATCGCTTGAACCCCAGAGACGGAGGTTGCAGTGAGCCAAGATGGCGCCACTGCACTCCAGCCTGGGCGACAGAGCGGGAGACTCCAACAGAACGAGACTCCGTCCGCCCCACCCACCCCCACCCCCCAAAAAAATGTTAGTGAGTGCGACCAGCAGAGCTGCTGTGTCCCACTAGGGTTCTGGCTTCACCAGGGGATAAGACCATAGCTTTGGCCATTAGGCTTAACATGGCTGCCCCAATTTTAGCGTCTTGCTCTTGCACCCAGGACCATGTTTGGCATGCGATAATTTCTCATTATCTATCTTTTGAAAAAAGTGGATAATTCCCAAAGTCAGCTCTTCAATCATCTCACCTCTTCAATCATCTCACCTCTCAGCACCTCACTGCAGTCACGCTGAAGTACAGGTCATTCCTGAACTGAGATCTCTGCATTTGCACTTTCTCTGCTTGGAAATTTCTATCCCCGGCTCTGCTCATGGTTGTCTCTTTCTCTGTCATTCATCACAGCTCCATCACCCCAGGCTCTCCTGGACCACTAACCTAAAGGAGAGTTTCCTTCCTGGTCGCTATCCCATTTCCTGTTTCATTCCTTCATGGAGCCTTTCACTTTCCGAATCTTCGTGTTCATTTATTGGCTTACATGTTGTCTGTCTCTTCCTCACTAAAGGGAGAGGGCGGAAATTTTAGTGTCTTGCTCTTGCACCCAGAACTGTTTGGCATGGGATGATTTCTCGTTACATATCTTTTGAAAAAGTGAATACTTGCTGAGGTCAGTAATTTTGTTTTAATTAAAAAAATCCACAGATGCTTGTTCTTATTAAAGGGAAGGTGGCTTTAGTCAAGGTAAATATTCTTCTGCTCTCTTGAATCCAGTTTGTAATCCTTCTTTCACCTTCTCTCCAAACTTGAGCATTCACAGGGTAAAAGTCCCATTTTCCCAATTTCTCGTTTTGCTTTATGCTTCAAGGTATACATGAGCTTGCGCTCCTTAAGCAGACTATAAAGGCAGGCATCTAATTCCTCCTGGCTTTGCTGCATGCCCTATTTATGAGCCAGCAAAATATGTTTGGCCACATGTTTACACCAGCAAAGAAATGTGTCTATGGAATGGAAATGTGTCTGCACTAAGTCAGTTGTCAACGTCTATTTAAACAGACTTAAATTTGTGCCTGCATGTTTCTAGCTCTCAAGATGCAAAAACACTTTATCCCTCATTGCCACTGTTTTACAAGTTGGATTTTTAAAATCAATGTAATTCTGTTACCATATTTGTGCATATACTTTAACTATATCCCTGTCCGCTTATCCAAAGAGCAAATTAAAATAAATATTGTTGTTACCTGATAAAAGTGTCTGGTTTCATTTATTTCTCTAAAACCACTTGGATGTTTTTCCTGCCCAATAAATTGGTTTCTGTTGCTTCCAAATAAAATTTGTTATATTTTGATCTTATAGATGGAATTATTCTAACATTCCTTAATTGCTTTGTAATAGTCACTTTTCTCAATAAAAACCAAAATAGTAATAATGTGAGCTAAATCACAGTATTTCTTACAGTTAAATGCTGTATTCTTGGTACCTTTGTTTGTATGGGTTCCTTTATTTATAAGATCATTCTTGAAATAAATTATTCATCTGTAATAATTATGATTAGCTGCATTAAGGAATGAATAATTTTCAACTGGTGGTTTTTCACAGCCAGTGATAAATCCCCTAGAGCAGGGTTTGTAGAGAATAAGAGTTCAATAAGTATTTGTGAAATAAATCTTTAGCAGGTTATACAATATTTAGCATGCCTGAGAGGATGGAAACATTTCAGAAGTATAAAAATCAACACAATTGGCTAAATTGGGAAATTATTAGTCTTTTCACATTTGATCTTATTTTCTGACCTCATTTATAAAGTATTGACATCAGTTTTCAAGTCACTAAATTTATCCTCTGAGAAGAAATCAGTACAAAAGAACAGAGCTGCAGTATTTTCCATACACATTTGGGAAGCTCTAAATGTTCTAAAGTTCAAATAGTTCCTGATTTCAGATGCTGAGTGTACTTAGGAGAGTGGCACTGTTTTAATATACGGGGTTTGTTGTTGTTTTTTTAATATTGAAGCTTCTAAAAATGTCTCAAACACAAAAAATTCCATGGCTCTGAAATTTAGACTATGACAATAATTAAGAAAATGCAGAAAGGGCACTGGTAGATTTTTTAAAACTATTTTAATACAAGATTAATAGCAATTTTCTATCCAAATCAGAAATGAAAAATCTTAACCCAAATAATATTCATTTGACAGTCACATAAAATTTTAGATTTGATTGGTGCACACATTTATCCTGCATATATATTATGTATATGCACAGAGAGACCTCACTATTATGCCATTGTTAGGGGTCTTTTTGTGGAAGTACCTCATTACAAGGCAATGTCAAAGGTTCCAGTAACTACTCAACTTTGAATGGAGTTCAAAATGTCCCCATGCTAAGCTGAGTCTGTGCCATAGCAAACCATGATATAGCAAGTCTCAAGAATGTGTACAAATCAATACTCTGTTTGTATAAGTTGGTCTAAAACTAAACACTGGCTAATGTCTCCAACAAGGAGGAACACATTACAAATTTACAAGTTATGGTTTCCTTTACTCTTCTGTTGGCAAAGCTAAATTGTGTTTTTAAATAAAAATCAGGTCTGTTCGTTAGTAAGTAAATGGAAATGTGTTTAAATTTCTGCAAGTCTTAGGTAAAACTTGCATTTGCTAATGCTTCTACGTTTAATCAAATCATTTGATAATTAGCTTTGCAAAAAGAAGTAATAAAAGAATCACATCTCAGGAATATGTTAAGGTTTTTTCCTCCTTAGGGACTTTAGTTCGTGTTCAGTCTGTAGCCGAAACATGTATGTAATGGCAAAAGAATTAAAGAAGGCTAATGTCTGCAGCAGGGAATATAAATTAAAAATCAGGGTTCTGCCTGTAATAATATTTTCAATGTGTTTGCTTTAAAGAATGTTACTTTTATAATTATTACTACTTATCAATGAATAATAATGTTTTTCAGTGTAGACAAAATAGTATTTTCTATCCCTTACATTTAAAGCAGGTGATACAAGTCATTGTAAGGGAGACAGATTTCTAGTGCTAATGTTCTACGATGGCTATAATCAAAGTACCAACTTGGCCTTCGTGAAAATGACAGAAGGTTGTCATGGTTGTCCTTCAATACAGAACCATAAACAGAGCTCTTATTGGTAAGTTTGTAATTCATTCTTCTCTGCTAAAGACTTTAGCCTCTGTTTAGCTTTTGTTGTGACACATACAAAGTATAATATATACCAATTACAGACGTGTATTTCTGTTAGAAAAATACATATTATAACTAAAGAACATGTAAATAGAGGCACTTCAATAAGCTAAGTGTTTGCAGTTATGAGCATCACCCACCAATTTCTAGTGTCAGGTTTCAGTGAGCCCATTCCTCTCTATTCATAACAAAAGTTATGATATGATTACAGAATTTAGGGAACATCAGAGCAAATGAGGGGCAGGTCATAAAAAATAATGAAGCCTCATTGCATCCCCTATCACTATGCTGAAATGAGAAAAAATAATTCGAGGGTTGAATTCCAAAATACTTACTGAAATAGGGTAACTAGGTTAAGTGAAATCCTTTAGGGCCAAAACATTTCTCATGTTAAATTAGTCTGAAAATCATATGACATAGTAATATGATGATAAAAACTAGGAAGTACAACTTGAATGATATTTTGACCACATCCATGCAGGGTGCTAACACTGTGACATCATTAACTGATATCATTTCAGCTCTCTGCCTGGCTCATTATGCATCACTATATCTCATCAATATGAATCATATTGATAATGAAGGTGTTGAAACAAATGAAGCAGGCGTTTATATATTAACTGTGTGTTTAGTGCGTATAGAACATGGGTTCACATTCATTAATATTATGTGTATTCATACACATGCACAAAACCTTTTGGGGGTGAAAGCACAGGAAAAACAAGGCATCCTGATCTAGTTCATAAAAGAGAATGCAGAAATATTTTAAAAAGGAAAGACCTGGAGTTTAAAGCCATAAAAGCAAGTTATTATTCAAATAGTCTGGAAAATCAAGGTTGATTTAATTTGTATTGCACCTTAATTATTGGAGAAAGACAATACCGACTTCTGAACACAGAATGAAATGAGCAATGTAAATGACTGGTCCTTCATAGAGAAGTCTTATGTGGAATTTGTGGTAGGAAGCCAAAATGTGGGCAGTAAATGGAAGGTTTTCTAGGAGTATGTAATGATGAACTAGATGGTTAATTTCATAAAGGTTTAAATGAAAGAATGCCACAAAGTCTCTCATCATCCTACATTTTATATTTCATTAGGCATAAAGTAGCAATAGATGCTTGTAAATACTTTCTGTCTTGCAAAAGTGCTCGAATATACTTAATACTATTGTGCCACATGTGTTCTACATAAATGTGATGACTAAATCAATAACTAATTTTAATTTTGATGAGAACAGATTGAAAAATACCATTTACGTGTCAATACTGTCGATGAGTTAATTAAAATGTAACTGGCCTACTACGGTGTCTTGAAACATTACTTTTCCCTACTCCAGATGCATCATAAAAACCAAGAAACATATGGATAGCCAACTGTATTCATAAAGCCCCAGTTTGGTTTATTTTGCTTCTCTCTGTCAGGGGGAGCGAAAGGCCTGGCTTTGGCCTACTTGGTGAACAGGTTAGGCTGTGGCTCTAAACTGGCCTATTGAGTTAGGTAATGTATCCAAGTGCCAGGCAGGAATCCCAGGCCGAAGGTGTTTTACATGAAAGCAATGGTTTTTCATGAATAACATTCTTTACACATACAGTTTCCATCACCGGTAAAGCCCTGCACACCAATGACTCATCCCATGAGTCTGGTGTAGTCTGGAGCACCCAGGCTGAAGCACACTCATGCAGAAGGGTGTGCCCTGGCAAACTTTTAATAAATGGACAGTTAGATACATAAAAAGTTCTCTTTCTTGATTCTTGGTGCTCACTGATCACTGAGGAATCCCTTCTTTGAGCAGCACAAAACAAGAAGAGCTGGTTGACAAAACATTTTCTTACAAAGGTGTGTCAACCCTGAGCTTGGAATTAAGAAGTTAAAATCTGTGATTTATATATACATAGATATAAAAATAGATGATCATACTAAGACTAAAAAAGTGAAAGAAATCTCCATGTCAATACTATATATATATATTTTTTGTCTTGACTTTTTTTTTCTGTTGTGAGTTGTTTTGTAAGAGAATGCCCTTGTGATGCAGAAACCAACTGACACAAAGTAAATAGTTAAAAATGAAAACTCAGGAATGGATCTAATTGTGTTTCAATTCATTAAAAAAACTATTGTTTTGGGAGGGTAATGAGCACAGGGGCAGAAACGTCTAGTTAATGTCAAACCTGTGGCAAAAGCAGAGATTATATCATCAAAGATTATTTTCAATTGAGACTCTTGAGGAAGGTGAATTGATGGGGTTAGCTACTAGTAATTGAAGATGAAGGGGAAAATCTGTGCCAATTGGATACAGCGGACAGACATTAAGGGAATTAAGAATAATGGTGCCATTACTAAATTGAAATTGGGCAGAGTAAGACAGAGGTACTGAGTTGTAGTAATTTGTGTTCTCATATTAAAGACGGGATTCCAAATTTAGTATCAGTACCTCCAGATTAATTTGGTGTTGTTTGGTTAGAGTGCAAGATGATACCTCCAAGACAACAGTGCATTTTCACTACATTTAGAACAAACTTTAAGCTTTCTCCCCATAAGCATTTTTAAACCCGGATTTGTCACAAAAAAGCTTACACTGGAAGTTGGCTATCAATGCTGAACTTACAGTGTTAAAGTTCATTTATTTTTCTCTGTTTGCTTTTTTGTTGAAAATGTAGCTGTCTTGGGGTTTGGCCCGATTTTACAAGGAAAATTATTTTCTTTCTTCCTTTTTTATTTTAAATGAGAAAAAAAAAAAACCCTCACAACGTGAGATTCCTTTACTTCTGCAGCATAAAAGCAAATGAAGGTAAGAAAATCTCCTGGTACGAAAAATTTGAGTAAGAATTCTCTCTAGAATAAACAAGGTCCCCACAGATAGCTGAAGGAAAGAGGAAGCAGTTCAGTCTGGCACCCGGTACTCTTTGGGAAAACAAAAAGGGAGGCAGATTGCATTACTGCTCTCTTCTCATAGAAAACGGTAAGTTTTTGTGGCATGGTCCATTGTCCAAGAGTGTAAGAAAAGAAGTGAGTTGGCCATTCAGATAGCTAAAATGCAGTTTCATCTGACCAAAAACCCAAGATTATCTGCACAGTCTCTGCAGTGCCAGGACAATGCAGGTGAGAGACCAGGAGAGCAGGGAGTGGCCACGCTGGGCTGCGGAAGAGTCCACCTCTCTCCGGTCGGGATCCACTGCGGGGGCCTCTGTGGTGACAAACTCAAACTCCGTGGGACACACGTCATCCATGCACCCACTGCCACTCCCTGAGCCACTGGATTCATCACCTAGTGTGGAAAGATTGAAAAAGAAAGTTAGACCACTGATATGTTTAGGCTTTGTGGCCCCACCCAAATCTCATCTTGAATTGTAATCCCCATAATCCCCACCTGTCAGG
Organism: Pan paniscus; assembly: GCF_029289425.2. Taxonomy (NCBI): domain Eukaryota; kingdom Metazoa; phylum Chordata; class Mammalia; order Primates; family Hominidae; genus Pan; species Pan paniscus. The sequence goes on along the minus strand of NC_073263.2, from coordinate 95,939,163 downwards.
GGAGAGGCCAGGTGGAGGTAATTCAATCATGGTGGTGGTTTCCCCCATCCTGTTCTCGTGATAGTGAGTGAGTTCTCACGAGATCTGATGGTTTTTTAAGGGGCTCTTCCCCCACGGCTTGGCACTTCTCTTTCCTGTCACCTTGTGAAGAAGGTCTTTTGCTTCCCCTTCGCCTTCCACCATGATCGTAATTTTCCTGAGGCCTCCCCAGCCATGCTGAACTGTGAGTTAATTAACCGCTTTCCTTTATAAATTACCCAGTCTCGGGCAGTTCTTTATAGCAGTATGAAAACGGACTAATACAACCAACTAGGAAAGAGTGGAAACAGAGCTCAGCAGATATGGGGCATGGTGGTGGGAGGCAAAATCTCCCCATCCATGGTCCCCCACCCTACCCAACAGGATTGTTTTTAATAGGCAGTGGTGTGATGAGTGGGTGGACTGTACAGAAATAGGTGTTTGAAGAACAATATCAACTGATACCTGAGTTATGCAACCCAAGGAATGTGTGAACCCCAGACTCAAGGGGAGGCCACACCTACCATGTTGGCCTTAGACATTTCTTCTGGCCAGTACTTAGGTTTAAGAAATTCCATTCTTTGCTCTTTTTATACTCAGAGCCATTGCTCTAGGAAGATACCATGCTTTTTAAAGGATTTTAAAAGAAAAATAGAGGAAAACAAGTTCTACAAATAGGAAATGAGAGGAGCAGCAGCAATAGTAGTGAGAGGTCTCTATCAATATGACTTTTGTCCACCTTTTCCCCACCTGTGTTCTCCTGAGAGCAAGGCTGGACTCCGTCCCAGCCAGCTTCTCCCTTTAAATCAGAAGTTGACAAACTATGACCTGCTGCTTGCTTTTGTATGGTCCATAACTCCAAAATGGTTTATTTACATAAAAGTATATATTTTATAGATATCCATAAAGTCTATTATCTATCTATCTATCTATCAATCAATCAATCAATCATAGGGTCTGGCTCTGTTGCCCAGGCTGGAGTGTAGTGGCGCCATCATAACTCACTGCAGCCCCAGACTCCTGGGCCTAAGTGATCTTCCTGCCTTAGCCTCCTAAGTAGCTGGGACTATAGGCATGTGCCTCTGTACCTGGTGGTTTTTATAGTTTTAAGTGTTTGAAAAAAATCAAGTGAAGAATATTTTATGACATGTAAAAAGTGTATGTGAAATTCACATTTTAGTGTCCATATATGAAGTTTTATTAGAATCCAACTACCCCTGTTCACATACATATTATCACGTTAGACCAGCAGTGTGGGGTAGTGGTGGCAGAGACGATGTGGCCCTCAAAGATTAACATATTTAATATACGGCCCTTGACAGAAACAGTTGGCCATTCTCTGCTTGAAACCAAGGCCTTGGTACCCACAGAGTATGTCGACCCAGGGTAGCATCGTCCCTTCCTGCCCAACTTGCTTTCTTCCCTATTCCCACTTCTCAAGGCTTGATTCCTTCTTGTTTGACAAATCCTGTCACTCAAACCTGGCCCAGATCAGGCTGCCAATTACTAGCTTTATGAAAGTACTTTTCACCACTTGGAGGTGGTATTATTTATGTGCCTGTTCACTTGCTTACTGTTTATCTCCTTCTCAAGAATGTTAACTGAGGACATAATGTTTGAGAGGGTAGAGATTTGGTAAATCCTGTTCATTTCTGTACCTCTAAGGTCTTCAGTGGCCCCTGGCATACAGCAAGTGCTCAACAAATACTTGCTGAATAAATAAATGTGCTTTGGGCAGTTACTCAACTTTTGCAGTTTCCTCACTTAAACAAATACAGATGACAATATTGACCTTGGAGAGAGTGTGTGAAGACAAATCACTAGAGTGCTCGAGGACACCAAACCCAGTGCTGCCAATGATGCCTGATGGAAAAAACATGGTTCCTACAGCAAAGGCGACCTGGAAAGTACCCTGACATCTGTTATTTAAATGCACCAGGGTAAGCCAGTTAGACTCACTGAGGCTCCGTTTCCTCACCCGTAAAAATGAGAGTAATAACATCTATCTGTTAGGAGAAATGATGTTCCTGGAAGGGCTCAGGAAACTGGAAGCTTTGTAAGGACATTAGCTATTTCTCTCACTTGCTCAATGATTTCCAACCAATGTCCCTAAACTCCTCCCTGCTAGTCCGAAATGGTGATGCTCTGTTGAGCTGCTCCTGAGAAACCAGGGCCATCCTTAGCTGCTGGATGCTACTTCAGTAAAGCTGGGGCAGTGTAGGGACTCTTCTAATGTCCTCTTGAATGAGAAAGACACAATTAGAGAATGAGCACAGTTTCTTTTTTTAATGGGACATGTAAATACCAGATAAGATCACTTCAATACACTATACTAGGTTTTCAACATTTTCTCTGATTTATCTTTAGTGGCCTTTACAAGGGGGAAAATTCCTGTTAATTAAATTCAGAGATATCAGAATTGCTAAGGGAATTGTTCTGAACACTGGTGTCATGAACAAGAAGTAATACAACCTTTACAGAGATATTATTAAAATGATTTAGAATATTAAAAAATGTGGGAAGCAAATATGACAGGAGATTTTGGCTGGAAAAAATAATGGCCCCATCTCTTTTTGAAAAGGAATCACAAATGCAAATATTAAGGGGTGGGATGAGTAACTTAAAAAAATGTTCAAAGCAATAAGGATGCTGATGCTTATAAAATGTGATAATGGTTTGTATGACAGACACCAGCCTAAAATAGAGGGCCACATTTGGTGCTTGGGTTAGAACTCAGGGATCCTCTTAATTGTTGATTTTATTTTCTTTTGAGGGGAAATGGAGTAAGATCTCTGCCTCCTGGCCATTCCCTGAGCTTTGCAGCTTGATATGTGCATAACCTCTTTAGGTCAGAGAGGAGTGAGAAGCAACAAAGCCAAGTCAACTAATTCTTTATATATATATATATATATATATATTTGCATTATACTTTAAGTTTTAGGGTACATGTGCACATTGTGCAGGTTAGTTACATATTTATACATGTGCCATGCTGGTGTGCTGCACCCACTAACTCGTCATCTAGCATTAGGTATATCTCCCAGTGCTATCCCTCCCCCCACCCCACAACAGTCCCCAGAGTGTGATATTCCCTTTCCTGTGTCCATGTGATCTCATTGTTCAATTCCCACCTATGAGTGAGAATATCTGGTGTTTGGTTTTTTGTTCTTGTGATAGTTTACTGAGAATGATGATTTCCAATTTCATCCATGTCCCTACAAAGGACATGAACTCATCATTTTTTATGGCTGCATAGTATTCCATGGTGTATATGTGCCACATTTTCTTAATCCAGTCTATCACTGTTGGACATTTGGGTTGGTTCCAAGTCTTTGCTATTGTGAATAATGCCGCAATAAACATACGTGTGCATGGGTCTTTATAGCAGCATGATTTATAATCCTTTGTGTATATACCCAGTAATGGGATGGCTGGGTCAAATGGTATTACCAGTTCTAGATCCCTGAGGAATCGCCACACTGACTTCCACAATGGTTGAACTAGTTTACAGTCCCACCAACAGTGTAAAAGTGTTCCTATTTCTCCACATCCTCTCCAGCACCTGTTGTTTCCTGACTTTTTAATGATTGCCATTCTAACTGGTGTGAGATGGTATCTCATTGTGGTTTTGATTTGCATTTCTCTGATGGCCAGTGATGATGAGCATTTTTTCATGTGTTTTTTGGCTGCATAAATGTCTTCTTTTGAGAAGTGTCTGTTCATGTCCTTCGCCCACTTTTTGATGGGGTTGTTTGTTTTTCTCTTGTAAATTTATTTGAGTTCATTGTAGATTCTGGATATTAGCCCTTTGTCAGATGAGTAGGTTGCGAAAATTTTCTCCCATTTTGTAGGTTGCCTGTTCACTCTGATGGTAGTTTCTTTTGCTGTGCAGAAGCTCTTTAGTTTAATTAGATCCCATTTGTCAATTTTGTCTTTTGTTGCCATTGCTTTTGGTGTTTTAGACATGAAGTCCTTGCCCATGCCTATGTCCTGAATGGTAATGCCTAGGTTTTCTTCTAGGGTTTTTATGGTTTTAGGTCTAACGTTTAAGTCTTTAATCCATCTTGAATTGATTTTTGTATAAGGTGTAAGGAAGGGATCCAGTTTCAGCTTTCTACATATGGCTAGCCAGTTTTCCCAGCACCATTTATTAAATAGGGAATCCTTTCCCCATTGCTTGTTTTTCTCAGGTTTGTCAAAGATCAGATAGTTGTAGATATGCTGCATTATTTCTGAGGGCTCTGTTCTGTTCCATTGATCTGTATCTCTGTTTTGGTACCGGTACCATGCTATTTTGGTTACTGTAGCCTTGTAGTATAGTTTGAAGTCAGGTAGTGTGATGCCTCCAGCTTTGTTCTTTTGGCTTAGGATTGACTTGGCGATGCGGGCTCTTTTTTGGTTCCATATGAACTTTAAATTAGTTTTTTCCAATTCTGTGAAGAAAGGCATTGGTAGCTTGATGGGGATGGCATTGAATCTGTAAATTACCTTGGGCAGTATGGCCATTTTCATGATATTGATTCTTCCTACCCATGAGCATGGAATGTTCTTCCATTTGTTTGTATCCTCTTTTATTTCCTTGAGCAGTGGTTTGTAGTTCTCCTTGAAGAGGTCCTTCACATCCCTTGTAAGTTGGATTCCTAGGTATTTTATTCTCTTTGAAGCAATTGTGAATGGGAGTTCACTCATGATTTGGCTCTCTGTTTGTCTGTTGTTGGTGTATAAGAATGCTTGTGATTTTTGTACATTGATTTTGTATCCTGAGACTTTGCTGAAGTTGCTTATCAGCTTAAGGAGATTTTGGGCTGAGACAATGGGGTTTTCTAGATATACAATCATGTCATCTGCAAACAGGGACAATTTGACTTCCTCTTTTCCTGATTGAATACCTTTTATTTCCTTCTCCTGCCTAATTGCCCTGGCCAGAACTTCCAACACTATGTTGAATAGGAGTGGTGAGAGAGGGCATCCCTGTCTTGTGCCAGTTTTCAAAGGGAATGCTTCCAGTTTTTGCCCATTCAGTATGATATTGGCTGTGGGTTTGTCATAGATAGCTCTTATTGTTTTGAAATACATCCCATCAGTACCTAATTTATTGAGAGTTTTTAGCATGAAGGGTTGTTGAATTTTGTCAAAGGCTTTTTCTGCATCTATTGAGATAATCATGTGGTTTTTGTCTTTGGCTCTGTTTATATGCTGGATTACATTTATTGATTTGCGTATATTGAACCAGCCTTGCATCCCAGGGATGAAGCCCACTTGATCATGGTGGATAAGCTTTTTGATGTGCTGCTGGATTCGTTTTGCCAGTATTTTATTGAGGATTTTTGCATCAATGTTCATCAAGGATATTGGTCTAAAATTCTCTTTTTTTGTTGTGTCTCTGCCTGGATTTGGTATCAGAATGATGCTGGCCTCATAAAATGAGTTAGGGAGGATTCCCTCTTTTTCTATTGATTGGAATAGTTTCAGAAGGAATGGTACCAGTTCCTCCTTGTACCTCTGGTAGAATTCAGCTGTGAATCCATCTGGTCCTGGACTCTTTTTGGTTGGTAAGCTATTGATTATTGCCACAATTTCAGATCCTGTTATTGTTCTATTCAGAGATTCAACTTCTTCCTGGTTTAGTCTTGGGAGAGTGTATGTGTCGAGGAATTTATCCATTTCTTCTAGATTTTCTAGTTTATTTGCATAGAGGTGTTTGTAGTATTCTCTGATGGTAGTCTGTATTTCTGTGGGAACGGTGGTGATATCCCCTTTATCATTTTTTATTGTGTCTATTTGATTCTTCTCTCTTTTTTTCTTTATTAGTCTTGCTAGCAGTCTATCAATTTTGTTGATCCTTTCAAAAAACCAGCTCCTGGATTCATTAATTTTTTGAAGGGTTTTTTGTGTCTCTATTTCCTTCAGTTCTGCTCTGATTTTAGTTATTTCTTGCCTTCTGATAGCTTTTGAATGTGTTTGCTCTTGCTTTTCTAGTTCTTTTAATTGTGATGTTAGGGTGTCAATTTTGGATCTTTCCTGCTTTCTCTTGTGGGCATTTAGTGCTATAAATTTCCCTCTACACACTGCTTTGAATGCATCCCAGAGATTCTGGTATGTTGTGTCTTTGTTCTCGTTGGTTTCAAAGAACATCTTTATTTCTGCCTTCATTTCGTTATGTACCCAGTAGTCATTCAGGAGCAGGTTGTTCAGTTTCCACGTAGTTGAGCGGTTTTGAGTGAGATTCTTAATCCTGAGTTCTAGTTTGATTGCACTGTGGTCTGAGAGATAGTTTGTTATAATTTCTGTTCTTTTACATTTGCTGAGGAGAGCTTTACTTCCAACTATGTGGTCAATTTTGGAATAGGTGTGGTGTGGTGCTGAAAAAAATGTATATTCTCTTGATTTGGGGTGGAGAGTTCTGTAGATGTCTATTAGGTCCGCCTGGTGCAGAGCTGAGTTCAATTCCTGGGTATCCTTGTTAACTTTCTGTCTCGTTGATCTGTCTAATGTTGACAGTGGGGTGTTAAAGTCTCCCATTATTACTGTGTGGGAGTCTAAGTCTCTTTGTAGGTCACTCAGGACTTGCTTTCTGAATCTTGGTGCTCCTGTATTGGGTGCATATATATTTAGGATAGTTAGCTCTTCTTGTTGAATTGATCCCTTTACCATTATGTAATGGCCTTGTTAGTCTCTTTTGATCTTTGTTGGTTTAAAGTCTGTTTTATCAGAGACTAGGATTGCAACCCCTGCCTTTTTTTGTTTTCCATTTGCTTGGTAGATCTTCCTCCATCCTTTTATTTTGAGCCTATGTGTGTCTCTGCACATGAGACGGGTTTCCTGAATACGGCACACTGATGGGTCTTGACTCTTCATCCAATTTGCCAGTGTGTGTCTTTTAATTGGAGCATTTAGTCCATTTACATTTAAAGTTAATATTGTTATGTGTGAATTTGATCCTGTCATTATGATGTTAGCTGGCGATTTTGCTCATTAGTTGATGCAGTTTCTTCCTAGTCTTGATGGTCTTTACATTTTGGCATGATTTTCCAGTGGCTGTTATCAGTTGTTCCTTTCCATGTTTAGAGCTTCCTTCAGGAGCTCTTTTAGGGCAGGCCTGGTGGTGACAAAATCTCTCAGCATTTGCTTGTCTGTAAAGTATTTTATTTCTCCTTTGCTTATGAAGCTTAGTTTGGCTGGATATGAAATTCTGGGTTGAAAATTCTTTTGTTTAAGAATGTTGAATATTGGCCCCCACTCTCTTCTGGCTTGTAGGGTTTCTGCCGAGAGATCCGCTGTTATTCTGATGGGCTTCCCTTTGTGGGTAACCCGACCTTTCTCTCTGGCTGCCCTTAACATTTTTTCCTTCATTTCAACTTTGGTGAATCTGACAATTATGTGTCTTGGAGTTGCTCTTCTCGAGGAGTATCTTTGTGGCGTTCTCTGTATTTCCTGAATCTGAACGTTGGCCTGCCTTGCTAGATTGGGGAAGTTCTCCTGGATAATATCCTGCAGAGTGTTTTCAAACTTGGTTCCATTCTCCCCATCACTTTCAGGTACACCAGTCAGATGTAGATTTGGTCTTTTCACATAGTCCCATATTTCTTGGAGGCTTTGCTCATTTCTTTCTATTCTTTTTTCTCTAAACTTCCCTTCTCGCTTCATTTCATTCATTTCATCTTCCATCGCTGACACCCTTTCTTCCAGTTGATTGCATTGGCTCCTGAGGCTTCTGCATTCTTCACGTAGTTCTCGAGCCTTGGTTTTCAGCTCCATCAGCTCCTTTAAGCACTTCTCTGTATTGGTTATTCTAGTTATGCATTCTTCTAAATTTTTTTCAAAGTTTTCAACTTCTTTGCCTTTGGTTTGAATGTCCTCCCGTAGCTCAGAGTAATTTGATGGTCTGAAGCCTTCTTCTCTCAGCTTGTCAAAGTCATTCTCCATCCAGCTTTGTTCCGTTGCTGGTGAGGAACTGTGTTCCTTTGGAGGAGGAGAGGTGCTCTGCTTTTTAGAGTTTCCAGTTTTTCTGTTCTGTTTTTTCCCCATCTTTGTGGTTTTATCTACTTTTGGTCTTTGATGATGGTGATGTACAGATGGGTTTTTGGTGTGGATGTCCTTTCTGTTTGTTAGTTTTCCTTCTAACAGACAGGACCCTCAGCTGCAGGTCTGTTGGAATACCAGGCCGTGTGAGGTGTCAGTGTGCTCCTGCTGGGGGGTGCCTCCCAGTTAGGCTGCTCGGGGGTCAGGGGTCAGGGACCCACTTGAGGAGGCAGTCTGCCCGTTCTCAGATCTCCAGCTGCGTGCTGGGAGAACCACTGCTCTCTTCAAAGCTGTCAGACAGGGACATTTAAGTCTGCAGAGGTTACTGCTGTCTTTTTGTTTGTCTGTGCCCTGCCCCCAGAGGTGGAGCCTACAGAGGCAGGCAGGCCTCCTTGAGCTGTGGTGGGCTCCGCCCAGTTGGAGCTTCCTGGCTGCTTTGTTTACCTAATCAAGCCTGGGCAATGGCGGGCGCCCCTCCCCCAGCCTCGCTGCCGCCTTGCAGTTTGATCTCAGATTGCTGTGCTAGCAATCAGCGAGACTCCGTGGGGTAGGACCCTCCGAGCCAGGTGCGGGATTTAATCTTGTGGTGTGCCGTTTTTTAAGCCGGTCGGAAAAGCACAGTATTCGGGTGGGAGTGACCCGATTTTCCAGGTGCTGTCCGTCACCCCTTTCTTTGACTCAGAAAGGGAACTCCCTGACCCCTTGCGCTTCCCAATGAGGCAATGCCTCGCCCTGCTTCGGCTCGCACACGGTGCGCGCACCCACTGACCTGCGCCCACTGTCTGGCACTCCCTAGTGAGATGAACCCAGTACCTCAGATGGAAATGCAGAAATCACCGTCTTCTGCATTGCTCACACTGGGAGCTGTAGACCGGAGCTGTTCCTATTCGGCCATCTTGGCTCCTGTCCCCCATCTAATTCTTATGTATCTTGAATTATTCATTCCAACAGCCACTCTCCAGATAATAGAGCATTTTATTTAATAGAGAAGACAATGGATAAAATGAGAGGTGTAAGGCTAAGTGCTAACAAGGGTGAAGCAACAATGGCTGAAACCTGTGTAATGTTCTCTTCTGAAGAGGAAAGGAGGGGTTTAGTAAAAGGAGGAGAGATAATGGGATTATTTTGAGGAATTTTACAGTAATAACATCCATTGGGTTGGTAATTATTCTGTGTTTAGAAAATCATTTTTTTGAGTTCTTTAAAATGGAATAAAGCACAAAAATTGTTTGCAGGGGATAACTTGGTAGGCTGATAACTATGACTGAAATGACTTGAGGTCTTCTATCTGTAACTTATTTCTTTCTATCTCATTAATCCAAGCACACAAGCATCATCTTATGATTCAGTGACCAAATTACAGAATCACTAGCAACTTCACATCTTATGTTCAAGAATCCTTGTCCTGGAAATTCTCTTTGTAAGGGTAATATTTTTAAAAAGCAACAAGCAACAATGACAGAAAAAACTCTTTTTTTGTAGTTAGTCATCTTGAAACTACTCAGACAAAACCCATATATAGTTTCATGTCAATGTTCACTTAGTAGTCTTCCAAATTATTTTTGATGCTTCTTTGATCCTTAATGAAATAGTCGTGTGTAATATTGCACTAGAATTTACAATTTCTCTCAATATTTCAGATATAAATATCTATGGGTTGTGTATGTGCATAGCTGGATAGAGAGGGAAATGATATAGTCAGCTACATCTACCCACCAGACACTATCATAACTCCTCAAATGAGGCTTCTAAAAGCCTCTGAAGCAGGGATGCTTCCCATTCTATAGAAGAGGAACCTGAGACTCAAGAAGTAGAGTAATTTGTAGAGACTCTAATTAATAAAGAATAAGACAGGGATTCTAGCTTAGGCTTTGTCTAAGCAATCTGCTGAGCTTTCTTCTTTTGGTGGGAACAGGGCAGAAGTTTGGGTCAGATGTGAATACTGATGAGGACAGGAGAAAGTGAAAAAATTACTTTGCTGTTTTGTCATTAATGAATCAACTGGTAGATGAAACTCAATTTCAGCTTTGGTATGGCTGAATGTAATCCATTGCAATTATTCCTTGTGTTGTGGAATTTATGATTTTATTCGTATCCTATGTTTTGTGGATCAGAGCTCTCTGTCCAAAAGACTATAACAAGAATCACAGCCTGGGGAAGAATGAGAATAAATTAAAAGGGCATATTGCTCTTGAAGAAAGTCAGGACGTCATCTTCTAAAACCATTTTTTACTTTGAAAATTTCTGGTGCTGGGAAGGATTTTCTTACTTGTGTCCTGGAAATTGACATCATTGCCATTGTAGGCGTTTTTTAGTTTGTTGGTCATCACACGGAGAGCCATAATCTGCTGTCTGATGAAAGTGTCAGGCCGAGTGATGTCCACATCCACCTCGGGATTGTTGATCTGGTTGGTGAGCCCATCATTCATGATCTCAGGCAAGTATCTGCAAGGCAGAGAGGGAGAGAACAGCTCAGGGAGATGCCACAGAAACTGTAAAACCAGATGCTGCCATGCAAAACCAGATGACTGTCTCTGACAGTCAGCCAAGACACCTGGCAAAAACTGGATCTAGTTCCTGGAAAAAAATGCCAAATAGTGAAAACATGGAATACATTTTTTCAGATGAAGATGTGGCTAAAATAGCCTCAGACTAGTTTTTTTTTTTTTTTTTTAAACGGCACTGAGTTCTTAGGTAGGTCTGCCTACAAATAAATGCGAAATTGGGGACCTATAAGAAACCACTTGTATTAGTCTGTTCTCACACTGAAACATACATACCTGAGACTGGGTAATTTAGAAAGAAAAAGAGGTTTAATAGACTCACAGTTTCACATAGCTGGAGAGACCTCACAATCATGGTGGAAGAGGAGCAAAGGCACATCTTACATGGTGGCAGGCAAGAGAAGTGCCAAGTAAAAGGGGGAAATGCCCCTTATAAAACCATCAGATGTTGTGAGATCTCACTTACTATCATGAGAACAGCAGCATGGGGTAACAGCCCCCATGATTCAATTACCTCCCACCAGTTCCCTCTCATGACACCTGGGGATTATGGAACTACAAGTCAAGATGGAATTTGGGAGGGGACACAGCCAAACCACATCACCACTACTTAACATTAATGACTCTTTCCTCCCTCCATCCCAAATGTTAGCTTAGGTCAAGGATTCGATACCTTCCTCAGTTCTGCTAATTTTGGTAGTAAGAACTGGGCTTATAAATTACATATGATCCAAGAGAGTTCTCTGTGAGGATGCCCATTCTCAACTGCAGAGGCCCTACCTCAGATCTTAATCAGAAGAAATTCTGGATATGAAAAACCTGCTTTGGGGACATTTCAGAAGTAAGCAGTGGTTACTGGAATGATTGAGGTGTCTATTAGGGTTTTTATTTTGTAATAGAATCTTGGGTTCAATTAGGTAGATTTACCAATGTTCAGTAAAACAGAAGGGTAAAATCAAATGATTCTGAGTTTCACATTTCTTTCCCTTGTACCAAAATGTCAAAATTGTCAGTCCTTCAATGTGAGCTGCCTAAGCTGCCTAGGGGTATTTATATAAGTGGAGGCTAAAGATCTTGGAAATGTGCTTGGGGCCCTCTCTGACTCCTTACTCTCACAATCTGTCCATCTTCCAGTCCTCTTCCTCTTCTCACAGAGCTTCTTATGCTTGCTTCTATTTTCCCATTTCCCATTTCTCTCACTGGAGAGACACCCCTCTGCAGCCTCAAAGTGACCTCCCCAACGCCATTCTTTCCTCTCTAGAGCATCCTGCACATGCTGTATGATTAATTTTCAAAAAATATTGCTTTCATCATATCACCCTTCTCTTTAAAAACTTTTGAGGATAGTAGCTAATGTCCAATAACTACCAGGCACTGCAGTAAACATTTGACGCACATCTTTAAATTCAGCACAACAGCAAATCTAGGAGATGGGGAGTATTTTATCCTTGTTTTATGAAACAGAAAACTGAGGCTTAGTGAGAATAAGCAAATGTGCAAAGTCACAGAGCTAATAGCTGGCAAAACCATGACTTACTCCCAGTCTAGCTCTGGAGACCCAGTGCAAAAACACTGCCCCAGACTGCCTGGAGGATCATCAACTAGAATTCACATGTTATAGCTCAGCAATCAAAGGGTCTCCACCCACTTCTACTTTCTCATACTCTCTCCAGGGACCCTTCTTGTCTTATAGAGTCAACTCACTGTAGCCATCCTATGCCTTCCTGTCCTACAGGTTTTCCTTGCATAGTGCAATTTCCCATTTAAGTCCCAAATACCCTTAAAGACACAGGCCTATCCTCACTTTCTCCTCAAGATATTTCCCAGCTTTCAGGGATCTGCCTACCCTTTTGTAAGGGGGCCAGGTTTGGTTGGGCATTTCGTGCACTGCACAAACTCACCCCTTGAAGCTGCAGGAGTGAGTTGGTGCTGAAGTCCAGCCTCACTTCTGTGGTCACCAAGCTACACCCCTGCAGGGCACCATCCACCAAAAGACGTGCCTTTTTCTTTTCTTTTTGGTACTCTTTTTATTTTAGAAAACTTCAATACATATACAAGTAAAGACAATAACATAATGAACCCCCATGCACCCATCTGGGTGCGTTTTTCTAATTCCTACCAAGGTCCTATATTTGTCTGTGTCCTGGTAAGAAACAGACGGCACACTCAAAGGGGTAATAAAGAGAGTTTAAAGAAGACGCTATTTATAAAGGTGTGGACAAATTAAAGGAAACCAGCCCAAAGAGGTGAAGCACCCTGGGGCTGGCTACAGGAGAGGGGGCCCCAGGGGATAAGATGAAGAAGTTGTTAGTGGAATGAACAAGAACTGATACCACAGAGAGGCACCCAAAGACACAGTAACTGCCAAACCAAGACCTATCAGAGGGGACCGGGGCAGGATGCCCCGACCCCTGTAGTCCCTCCTCTTGACCTCCAGCTGCTGCCTCCCATTGGCTGATCCAACTGCAAGCTGGTGGGCAAGGGAGCCCAGATGATACAGCTTGTAGAGCGTCCTCGAGGGCTGAGGCCACAGTGGATTGATGAAGATTGGGTCTGACAGGGAATCAGGACATCCAGCTCTGGCCCTCTACAGGCCTGGGACAGCCCTACCTAATTGCCATTACTGTTATTCTTTTACTTGCTCTACTGTTGTTGCTTGAAAGCTCAAAAAACATCTTTTCCTCTATTTTATTATTCCTATCTACATATTCTTGCATAATATCCATATGCTTGAAATTCTTCCCTTCCTGCAAGTGATTTTCCAAGTTCTGGAAACCAAAAGCTCTATCCATCAACCTCCAAAAGAAGAACTACACAGAGAAACTTTGGTATTTAAGCTATTTTTCAGGTATTGAATCTATGCTTGATGTGTTTGTGTATGAATTGGTTTCCTCATTTTAAATCAGAGGTCCCATGAATAAGCTCCATGTCTTCATCCATATCTTGAACAAAATCGACTTCACAATGCTCACTAAATAATGAATAATAAAACACACAGAGTGCATTGTAAATTCTTTTCCATGAAGTTCTAAGTATTTACTGCTCTAAAAAATGGCCTCATAGAAATTTTTAAAAGCCATGGACTCATATCTCTTTCTTTTGCCATAAAGCATAACTTCTGTCCTGCCTTTTAATATATCTCATATGCAAATAAATTCCTGTTTGATTCTGAGACTGTTTTCCTGATGTAACTTCTAAAATATGCCATTGGATCGACTATTACTGACAGGCAATTATATGAGCCAGGCTCCGTGAGCTCTACCTAATTATTACAGCCTATTGGAATAAACAATAGCAGGTGCAGCCCATCTTTTGCTGACACCAGAGCTGAGAGGTGATGGTCGATTCTGGCATTGCTCCTCTACATTTTGGGAAATGACTCCTGCAGCTGTACCTATGCTGAGTCAGAGGCGAGCTTTGTTTCTTTCAGATGCTGTGTGCACTGCATGGTTAGCTGAGAGTCATTTATCAGAAGCTCACTGCAATAACTTACATGGGAATGCTACCCCTGGGAGTCTGAACATCCAGGAACAATAAGAGACTGCCAAGTAAACCCAGCCTCTAACTGTGCCTACTGATGCTCAGCTGCTTACAATAAAAACAAGTAACAGCACATCCGTGTCCTCAAGAGCCTTTTCTCCTTTTGGTGTATTCAAAAGATGACTTTGGAGACATTGTGAAAACTTAAACCTAAAATAGCTGAAAATAAAAATGGTCATTTTGTCACTCCAGAGGTTAAGTCCTGAATCTAAATCTATAGATGTCCATTGTGCGACCCCCGGAAAGGGTCTGTGAAAGCCCCACTCAGCATGAGGACCTCATGAGCCCATTTATTTCTTCCCTCTCACATTTGGTTTCTTTACATAACACTCCTGTCCTGCAAGAATAGATATCTCTTTGAGCCCACAATGTTATTCCTTTTATTGGGTTTTGCACAGTTTTTTGACATGACAGCATCCTGTTTTTGCACCATCATATCCCTGGGAGACATAGAAGGAGAATTTTGGCACAGAGAGCCCATGTTCCAAGGCTGGATGCAAGTTTACCCGGTGGATCCAGCCTTGGGAGAAGCCAGAAGTGAGGACAACCTGGAGAGTTGAGCAGGGATGTCATGGTTTGCCAATGCGGCTTGCCCTGGGCAAGTGGGTGGCATTCATGAACAGCCAAGCACAGCTTCCTCATTTTGGTTGCCTTCTGTTCTGGAAGAGCATGGCTAGGAACTAAATCTTTGGCAGTTTTACAGAATTATTTTTCTTTGCATCTAACTGCATATTATAAATGTGAGTGTCCTTGACTACATCCAAACATTAGAACCGATTAGGGTAGAAGAGTCCTATGGAAATTTGGGGGTGAGAGGGCTGATACGTCCAGCCCTGTGGGTAGAATTGACAGTTCTTGTCATCTGAGAGATATTAAACAGGACCATCCCCACAGAAGTTTCCCAGCAGCCAACCACAGCCCCCACTATTCTCAACATTCAACATCACTCCTGACAGTTAAACCAGTGCTTCCAGAAAGACCCTGTTGATATGTGAATGTGCTTAGTATTTCTCATCATCACGTTAATGCTGGTAGCTGTTTTGATGTAAGGCACTGCATATTGGGGGAGTAGGTCACATGACTCTCAAGATTTAATGAAATTTGAAAGCCAGTAGGTCTGAGAAGTGAGGCACTAGCAAGGAAGGTTAGCCTGGTGGTGCTTAGTGGGGGTGTCATGAATCCAAATAGGAGCTAAGGCAGGAATGGGGAGAAATGGGGAGCTTGGGTGCCGGTCTGGGCTTCTTCTCAGGTGCATGATTCTTCCCCTGACTGCTACTGCCTCAAGGCACAATGAGAAGGGTAAAGTGAAAGCAATTTCAGTACTGTTGGTTGCCACAAATGAGCTCCACTCAATACACATCTCTTCAAATTCTAAGCTACCTATTCATTCATGTTAAGCAGGCTTAAGAGTTTTACTCATCTAAGTATATGTAAATCCCTATGCGTGGTGCCAAAATTCAAGACCCCCCATTTTTTCCTTCAATCTGCTTGTTAGCAAAACTTCATCTCGTCTGAAACAAGGTTAATTATAGTCCTCATTTATCTCACTCAGTGTGAATTTTAATACATTTTGCTGCGGAAATACTAATATGTTTGATTGTGGATTGCAACCCCAGACCCCACTGGAGGTACGATGTAATATATAGCATATTCACTGTGGTCATTTTCTGAAATCTAAAAAGTTACGGATTCTGAAACACATGTGGTTTCAAGGGTCTCAAATAAGGGACTACAAGCCTATGGTATCAGCAACCTCTTCTAGAAGATTTCTTAAAAATCTAAGTTTTAAACTTCCCACATATTAGGATGGTTATAATTTAAAATAAACAAACAAAAAATAACAAGTGTTGGTAAAAGTGTGGAGAGATTGGAACCCTGTGCACTGCTCTTGGGAATGTGACATGGTGTAGTTGCTGCAGAAAACTGTATGGCAATTCCTCAAAAAATTAAAAACAGGGCCGGGTGCAGTGGCTCACACCTATAATCCCAGCACTTTGGGAGGCCGAGGAGGGTGGATCACCTGAGGTCGAGAGTTCGAGACCAGCCTGACCAAGAGGGTGGATCACCTGAGGTCGAGAGTTCGAGACCAGCCTGACCAACATGGAGAAACCCCATCTCTATTAAAAATGCAAAATTAGCCAGGCGTGGTGGCGCATGCCTGTAATTCCAGCTACTTGGGAGGCTGAGACAGGAGAATCACTTGAACCTGGGATGCGGAGGTTGTAGTGAGCCGAGATCACGGCCATTGCACTCCAGCCTGGGCCACAAGAGCTAAACTCCGTCTCCAAAAAAGAAAAAAAAAAATTAAAAATGGAATTACCATATGATCCAGCAATTGCATATATACACACCCAAAGTACCAAGAACCAATGTTCATAGTACCATTATTATATATATGAATAATACATATATTATTATTACAGCTGCTACTTGGATTCATGACACCCCTACTAAGTACTACCAGGCTAACCTTCCTTGCTAGTGCCTTATTTCTCAGACCTATTGGCTTTCAAGTCTCATTATTATATACATGAATAATGGTATTGTGAAGAGAAGTATACAGATATCTTTGGGATATCCCAAAGAATGAAAGGCAAGGACTTGAGCAGATATTTGTATACCTCTGCTCACAGTACCATTCATAATAACCAAAAGGTGAAAGGTGTCCATTTATGGATGAATGGAGAAATAAAATGTGGTATACACATACAGTGGAAATATAATTCAGCCTTAAAAAGAAAGAAAATTGACATGTGATACCACATAGATGAACCTTGAGGACATTATAGTAAGTGAAATAAGACAGTCACAAAAGGACAAATATTTTATGATTCCACTTATATGAGGTACCTAAAATAGGCAAATTCAAAGAGACACAAAATAGAATGGTGGTCAGCAGGGCCTGGGGGTAGAGGGGAGGGAATTTATGTTTAATGGGTACAGAGTTTCAGTTTAGGAAGATAAAAAAGTTCTGTGGATGGATGGTGATGATGGTTGCACAACCACGTGACTGCACTTAATGCCACAAAACTATTCATGGTACAATGGTACATGTTTTTATGTTTGGTATATTTCACCACAATGTTAAAAATTCAAGTTTTAGTTATAACTTTACTAAAGTTCTTGATAAGAATTACTTTTTTCCCTTTCCATTTTTCTTGGATGGAAAGTTGGATTATTCAACGTAAGCTGTGACCTTCTGCTTTAAGTGTAATTATAAATTCTTTAAGTTCATTAAGCTAGGGTTGTCTGAGGCACTAGGGGACTTCATGAGATCTGACGTCAAAATACGGTTAAGTGCATAAGGGCTATGTATGACTGGGTCACCTGTGATCTCTCTGGGACCCAGCAGTGTGACCATGGACAAGTCATTTAGCTACTTTATATAATTATGCAATTTTAATGTAGTCTTATGAAAATTAAGTTGTTAACATGGCTCCCCAAATTGCCAAACTAATTTCTTGTGAGTGGATGACGGTAGCAGAATCTGAAATTTTAAAGCCTGAATTCATGTTCAGAAAAAATTTGCTGTGGCTCTTTTCCAGTTGGAGAATGTGAGGCAGGAAATGGTTTGGGGATGCTTTTGGAGAACACATAGCTCATTGATTGCAGCAGTAAGCAGGGGCAAAATTCTTTGACTTGGCCTCTTAATTCATTGGCAGGAACTCCCCAAACCCATTCTTTCTTAGTAGACCTGCAGTTAGCAAACTACAGACCAGAAAGGAAAAAAGACTCACGAGCCAGTTTTCAGGAATGCCGTGTTGTGAACAAGAAACATGCTCCCTTCTTCCTATTTGCAGCCAGCTCTGCCTAACATTTTTTTTTTTTTCCATTTGCAAGAGGTTCACACAGCTTCCTCCCTGCCAGGACAGTCAGGAAGACTTTATGGGGTCCTCTCTCTTCAAGTGTGTCTGAAGAAGGGAAGTGGGCATTTTAGAACACCTGGCTTGACAGTAGCCAGTTCTTTCCTAAGACAGAATTCCCACTGATATGGTTTGGATTTGTGTTCAAATCTCATGTCAAATTTTAATCTCCAATGTTGGAGATGGGTGATGGTGGGAGGTGATTGGATCATGGGGGTGGGTTTCCCCTTTGGTGTTGTTCTCATGATAGAGTTCTCTCGAGAGCTGGTTGTTTAAAAGTGTGTGGCACCACCCCCTTCCCTCTCTTCCTCCTGCTCCAGCCATGTAAGACATGTCTGCTTTCCCTTCGCCTTCCACCATGGTTGTAAGTTTCCTGAGGCCTCCCCAGCCATGCTTCCTATACAGCCTGTGGAACTTTGAGACAATTAAACCTCTTTTCTTTATAAATTACCCACTCTCAGTTATTTCTGTATAGCAGTGTGAGAATGGATGAATACACCCACCTTTCCAAGGTGTTTGACTTGGTATATATTGGATATTTTACAGTTCTTTAAAATGCAGTTAGAGTGCTTTGGGGCACACCCCACAATTAGGTTAAAACAATATTGTCCTCAAGACCGCCAAGTCACTATCTTTGACAGATTTGCCATCATCATGCATCATGCCATCTCCTTCCATCTGTTTAGACTTACCCAGTCATGACTTGCTGTTTTCGTTGGTTAGTCAACCCACACTCTGTGGTGAGAGTGACTGATCTATTTTCTAGATTTTTCTACTTTTCCTATTTCTTACAATTTACTGTGTTTACCTCTTGGCCTTGGGAAGGATTTCCTTGGGGACACAATATTTCTGTCAGGATCAGGTGCCTTGAAAAACAGCAGGGGCTCCCTGCAAAAGCCATGTTTCCAACGGGTCCGATTAATTTTGTCCCTCAGCCAGCTCCTTGATAGCCTCCTCCCAGAAAGCATTTTAAAGAAAGGACACAGTGAAAGCTCAACACTGCCTTACAAGGAGCAACGTCAGAAAGCTGTTTTGTCAGTTTTATGGGGGAGAGGGAGGAGTCTGGAAATGACTGACTCAAGACCTCTGAAGGCTCTGAAATAATTTATGTCCTATCAGATAACACGTGTGCCAGTGGGACTTGGCTCTCAGACTGGCTTTCATTTTTCCTGCCCTGTCTCATTGTCTGTCATACTCTCCTTTTCTTTTTAATCCCTCTGAGTTTGGAAAAAGGGTCTGCGTGAAGAGAAAACAATGCTACAAGAAGTTAGAGGTGATGCAGTTTAACATGGCTATGTTCTAAAAAAGCAAGAATCTGCCTCTTTATGAGCAAAAAGGTAAGGGCCTATTTGAACACCATTAGGGCTTTATTTTTTCTTTTGCTGCTGCCTGACAAAGTTCTAACCTGTATATGCTAACCATATAAAAGCTTTATTTCCCTCCAAGCCTATGCTTTCCTGCCTCCTATCTAATCATTCTTTTCTAGCTTCTGTACAGACAGCTCATTATGGCCACCGACTGCCCAGAACGCCCTTCTCAGGGATGACTGATGACTGCAAATGTCCTCCTAGGGTCTCTCAGTTCACCCCAGGACCTTTGGGAGGCCTAGATTTGTAACCTGCACCATGAGTCTTTAATTTTTTTCCCTTTGGCCTTCTAGATTATTATCGATTTTCCTCTGTAACTTACTAGCTTCCTTTCAGTTCCTATTTGTCTGAGTGGAGTCAGAATGTTGCTGTGTCTTCTCACATTTACCCCTGAGAAGTTGCTTAGGTAAGTGAAAAATAGAAGGAGTGGAAATTACACTTGCTCCTGCTGGTCACTGAAGACGACTAGGCTGTCTTTCTCAAGTGACAGACATTGCCATGAACTCTAAGAAAAATCCTGTATTAGCTCTTCTGATAAGTAGGATGTGATTCTGAACACAATGTCTGTGTGCCACTAAAATCCACATGTTGAAGCCCTAATCCCCAGTGTGATGGTACCTGGAGGTAGGGCCTTTGGTACCTCTTAGGTACCCTCTTAGGGTTGAATGAGATCATGAGGGTAGATGATTTCTCATACTAGCTCCCTTATAAGAGAAAGGAACCAGGACTCTCTGTCTCTCTAAGGATACAGTAAGGAGGCCATTGTCTATAAGCCAGGAAGAGAACCCAATCTGCCGGCACCCTGATCTTGGACTTCCCAGCCTCTAGAACTATGAGAAATAAATTTCTGTTGTTTAGTCTATTATATCTGTGGTATTTTTTGAGCTAAGACACTAATTGAATAAAATGCTGACCAAGGATACAAAGTATTCATCCTTGCCATGTATCAAAATGGCACTATTAAAGACCAGAGGTTTGTGTGGATGATATTCTGCATTGCGAAGGCTGTGCTGTATTTCTAACTTAAAATTCTCTCCTGATGCACATGTGAAGCCTATGCAATTCATTGTTGAGAAGACTTCAACCTTGTCCATAACCTGTCTGTCATTAGTGGGTGATGTTACAATTGAACCACGTGAACTCCTAGCTCATATTGCTGTTGTTATTTTTAATATAAGAAAAGCCCCATTAAAGGAAACATCAAGGGTATCAGTGAAGAAAAAACCCCCCAAATTGCAACATGCTCCCTGAGGCTTGTGTGTGGACTGAAAAAGGTAATATCTTACATGTTAATAGGGACATTTAAAACACCAGATAAAACACAGGGTTGCCAATTAAATGTGAATTTCAGGTGAACAACGAATCCTTTTTTTAGTATAAGTGTGTTCCATTTGTTGTCTATTATCTTTATGTGCTAGATCTGGCAATCCTGCCTTCAAGCCTTGCTACTCCAAGTGGTCCCTGGATCAACAATAACTGCATCACCTAAAAGCTTGTTAGAAATGCTGAATCTCACTCAGGTTCTACCCTAGACTTACTGTCTTAGCTTGGGCTTCTATGACAAAAATCCCACAGACTGGGCAGTTTAAACAATGCACATTTATTTCTCACAATTCTTGGGACCATGGTGTCCAAGACCAAGGTGCTGGCATATCCTGTGTCTGATTAGGGCTCTCTTCCTGGTTTGCTGATGGCTGCCTTCTTGTTGTGTCCTCACATGGCAGAGAGAGAGAGAGAGAGAGAGAGAGAGAGAGAGAAACTCATGTCTCCTCTTACAAGGGTAGTAATCCCATTAATGAGGGCTGCACCCTCAAGACCTAATTATCTCCCAAAGTCCCCACCTCCAAAGATGATTGCACAAGGGGTGAGGATTTCAACTATGAATTTTCGGGGGACACAAACAGTCAATCCATAGCACTTACTGAATCAGAATCTGCATTTTAATAAGATCTCCAAGAATTTAGCCTGCACCCTAAAGTTTGAGAAGCACTGTTTTAGGATTACGAACTATTTGTATTGAGATTATCTCATTGATCTTCACATTGTCCCAGGAGAAAGAGGAAGCAGGGAAGACATTCCCTTAACCACTTTGTTTAACCCATTCTTGTTTTCAGAATGAAAATTTAAATGCTGATCAGGTCACTGTGATTGGGCACACTTGCAATTTCCTCCCATCAAAGGGCAGAGTCTCCTCTTACCCTGCCTCCTGTTGCAGACCTGTTGAGCTACAGAGGCAGAGTGAGATCTGTCAGAGATGGGCGAGGGTGGAGTGACTTGGGGGAGCAGGGGGATGAAAGTGGGTTCAAACCTTAGGGGAGCCACTGCTTACACACCCTTAACCACAGTCTCAACACTGCAGATTGCACCCTGCAGACTGCCACAGCACCCATACTGCTGTGTATCCTGTTCTATTTGAGGTCATCATCAATTTCAACTGGTGCCATTACTTAATAACAGCTTTTTAAAAAATAAGATAATCACTGGAGTAAATAGACATATCTACTGTAAGAGTCATTTTGATGTCAGAAATGTTAACATTTGAAATAGGTATGTTTCTGAATCAAGGAAGTACGGTAGAGAGCTATGGAGCAAGATTCAGAAAGTAATCAGGAAAAATAAGGTGATGGAAGACAAGCCTGATTAAACACTTAGATAGGACAAAAGGCTGCAGGAGCGGGTACAAACAGAAAAATGTGGCCGAAAGAGTCTGATGGATAAAACAGAAAGAGAGGAAGAAATGTCTGGTTTATTGGAGACCTATCACACAGGCTTGAGTTTATAAACTTCAGGCATGACAATCTCTATCAGTTCTAATAAGCATCTCTGCTTCATATCTATTAATACGTGATGGATTTTTTAAAAAAATTATTTCTTCTTATTTTTTATTTTTATTTTTTAGAGATAGAATCTCACTCTGTTGCTCAGGCTGGAGTACAGTGGCACAATAATAGCTTACTGCAGCCTCAAATTCCTGGGCTTAAGTGATCCTCCTGCCTCAGCCTCCTGAGTAGCTAAGATTATAGGCGCCTCCCACCATGCCTAGCTACTTTAATATTTTTTGTAGAGATAGGGTCTCACTATGTTGCCCAGGCTAGTCTTTCTTTCTTTTCTTTTTTTTTTTTTGAGACAGAGTCTTGCTCTCTCGCCCAGGCTGGAGTGCAGTGGTGTGATCTCTGCTCACTGCAAGCTCTGCCTCCCAGGCTCACGCCATTCTCCTGCCTCAGCCTCCCGAGTAGCTGGGACTACAGGCACCCACCACCACACCCAGCTAATTTTTTGTATTTTTTAGTAGAGACGGGGTTTCACCATGTTAGCCAGGATGGTCTCGATCTGCTGACCTCATGATCCGCCCGCCTTGGCCTCCCAAAGTGCTGGGATTACAGGCTGCCCAGGCTAGTCTTAAACTCTTGAGCTCAAGTGATCCTCCTGCCTCAGCTTCTCAAAGTGTTGGGATTACAGGTGTGAGTCATTGCCTCTGGCCAGATTTTCTACAAATAAAGTTTCTAGTTCTTTTATTTCACATAGGTGATAAAAGTAACTTTTCTTTCTTTTACTTTTCTTTTTTTAACAACCATTCCTAAACAATTTAAAAGACCTGTCATCTTAAAACTCATAATTCAAAAGTGTGAAAAAATGTTATTATCTGCATTATAAATGGATTCTTACACTTACAAAATAGTTTAGTAAATTTAAGTGAAAAATTTCTTTGATGTTTTTCTAGATGAATTAATATTTGGATAAGAAGAAAGCTTCAATTACATTTAATTCAGCAAGTCTTTATTGGTGATCCATTTACTATGCTAGTATATAAAAATATAATATTAGGATTCCCTGCTAGTGGAATAATTAAAAAAAAAGAACTAAAGGAAACCATGGAATTGTAATTGTTCAATGGGTACATAATTTGAATCACAAATATTTGACAGCTTCATCTTTTAATAATATACTTATGCATAATAAAAGATATATTTTATTGGACCAAATTCTGGACTATTCCTACAAGTGATTTCATTGCATTAAACTGGATCATTTTCCCACCTGCATAAAATCTTCCAATGGCTTCCCATTGATCTCAGGAAGAAATTTAAATCTTGTTCCTGAGGACTGATCCAGGTGTTTCTCTACCAGTGTGGTCTGTTCCTAAACCTGCAGTCTAGCAGTAGGGTACTGATGTTTCCAGGTTCACTGGGCTCACCCCAGTCACTGTACCTTTTCAGGTATTGATCCCATTGCCATTTTTTTTTTTTTTTTGAGATGGAGTCTCACTCTGTCACCCAGGCTGGAGTGCAGTGGTATGATCTTGGCTCACTGCAACCTCCTTTTCCTGGGTTCAAGCGATTCTCCTGCCTTAGCTTCCTAAGTAGCTGGGACTACAGGCATGTGCCACCACACCCAGCTAATTTTTGTATTTTTAGTAGAGATGGGGTTTCTCTATCTTGGCTAGGATGGTCTCAAACTCCTGACCTCAGGTGATCCGCCTGCCTTGGCCTCCCATTGCCATCTTACAGCACTTAATCTACAGGGCCTTGCACAGAGCCTGGGACACAGGGAGTACTTAATCATACTGCTGATGGACTGGTGGACTGACTCAATGAATGCTGTAGAACCACTGAAGCTTTTATAGCGCTTAGGATCTGTCTCATTTGTTCTCCTAACTTGGGGAGTACAGTATTTAGCTGTTGTTTGCTTAAGAGGTAGGGTATTGCCATAAAAAAAATACTGGGCTAGGATTTGGGAGATTCCCAGCTTTCACCCTTGTTCATTGGGTAACAGTGGACTAATTGTTTACCCTGTCTGAGTTCTTCATCTGCACAGTGAGGAACTTGTCTGCCATCCTGATCTCCTCCAGCTCTAACTTCAGTGGTCTTTATATTCCCCATTCATATTCTTGGTAGTGTTTAGTCTCTTCCCCTAACTTCGCCCATGGCCTTTTTTTTTTTTTTTTAATATTTCCTTTTGTAAGAAATTGCATATGGACTAATATCAGCAACCTGTGTGACAATCTGTGGGAATAGCAGTTCAAAACCCAGGCTTTATGTTAGCCAAGGCTTAAAGGTAAACACAGATGGGAAACAGAGAAGCTCAAAAAACCAAGTATTTTATTCATTAGGCCATCTGGCCATTCTTCACAGTGTCTTTCTGTACAGTCATCGGGAAAATACACACTAGAAGCTGTTAATTCATAGCTGAATTTTCTGGCCAAAGGTCTCCTAGCTAAAAAGCCAGACACTGGTAAAATGCTAAATATTTTTTAGTGGCACGTTGTTAATATCATAACTAATTTCCTTCTCATGATCTATGATTTGATATTGATATTTTGAGCATTTTGAAATGGTTAGAGCTCTTTGTGTAGGTATCTTCCTTTCACCTTGCTAAACTCTTCCTGGTATGGTTAATAATATCATTAGCAATTGGTATGGTTTGGCTCTGTGTCCCCACCAATTCCCATCTTGAATTGCAATCCCCATAATCCCTATGTGTTGAGAACAGGACCTTGGATCAAGGGGGTGGTTTCCCTCATGCTGTTCTCATGATAGTGAGTGAGTTCTCATGAGATGTGGTGCTTTTATAAGGGCCTCTTCCCCCTTTACTTGCACTTCTCTCTCCTGCCACCTTGTGAGGAAGGCACCTGCTTCGCCTTTGTCTTCTGCCATGATTGTAAGTTTCCTGAGGCCTCCCCAGCTATAGGGAACTGTGGGTCAATCAAGCCTCTTTCCTTTATAAATTACCCAGTCTCAGGGAAGTTCTTTATAGCAGTATGAGAATGGACGAATACAGCAACAGATGCTAAAAAATGCAACTCAGCAGCGTAAGAAATAACACCTAATGTGCACCTCCCTTGCACCTCCTGCTTAACTTCTGCAGTTTCTTCTCAACTTAATAGCCATGCACTTTATATTAATAGCCAAAGATTTATATTTATTTTTGTAGAGACATGGTTTCACAATGTTGCTCAGGCTGGTTTCAAACTCTTGGGCTCAAGTTATCTTCCCACCTTGGCCCCCCAAAGTGTTGGGATTACAGGCATGAGCCACCGCTCCTGGCAACCACACACCTTCTTGTTTCCTTTTGATCACAGCTGCTTCATATGCTTGAAACTGCTCAATCAAGCCCCAGAACAGACTCCCCTCTTAGCATCTCCACCCACTGGTCAATCCTCAAAGATCCCTTGAGTCCAATTTACCAGCTGCTTTACCCACTTGCAACCCCATTGCTGAGGGCTTTGGCAGATTCCTGTCCTCGTGTCCTGCCCTGCCTGCCAACTCCCAACCAGTCCTCCCATCCAGCCTCTCCACCCTATGAAAATCCAGGCCAAGCCCATTTCTGGGCTGAATCAACAAATTCAGAAATTCCATATCAAGTCCCCACAGCACTGGTCAGCAGAGCAGAATGATGAAAACTGCTGTCTCTTGTCAGGAGGTTCCGATGGGACTTCCCAAAGTGTGTT
The DNA here is from genome assembly GCF_029289425.2 of Pan paniscus. NCBI lineage: Eukaryota > Metazoa > Chordata > Mammalia > Primates > Hominidae > Pan > Pan paniscus. The sequence goes on along the minus strand of NC_073263.2, from coordinate 95,913,401 downwards.
GCCTATTAGAACCATTTCTCAGTGTCCTTCAGACATTTTCTGTTACCTTGCCAATGAACACTTCAATTTTTTTTCCAACAAGAGTGAAAAAAACAGTTGAATTTTCATTTCCTATTTAACTTTTGATGAAAAAAAGAGCCCTGGAAATTTAACTATGGATAAAAATAACTTCAGTATCTTAAAGCCATTAAGTGAACATAAAAGGGCTCTTTGTGATCTCAGGGTATCTGAAACCTGGCATCTGCCACCATTCTTCTGTCCTCATCCAGAGGCAAGACATTCTGAATAAGGATTCCACGCTTAATGGCACCTTAAGAGTAAGTGCTCCCAGGTGCCCATCAAACCTGTCACTCTCAACAGCTGTTGCTAAGTGATGACTTGTCCCTCCACCCTCTGTTCCTTTTTGCATAAACAGGTTTGCAGAGTTGTGCCAGGAGAGTCTTCCAAGGCTGGGTGTGCTGTGCCCCCATCCATGCACACATCGAGTCACCCTCACCTGGCTTTGCTGTGCCCGTTCCAGCATTCCTCCTCGTTGGACGTGCCCGCTGTCACGCTCTCATCCTTGCAGATGGTGTAGGGTAATGCTGACCAGACCTTTTTAGAGAGCTTCAATTTCTCTTTTATGTCTGTGACCTGATCAAGAAACCAAGGAAAGCTAGTGAGTATTCTGCTCAGGCTTTCCCCATTTCTACACAAGGACGTATGCAGGCAAGGGTTATAGAACCTGTGATATGACCAGCAGGAACTCTTTAACAGTTTTAAGAGGGAGACACCGCACTGCAGGGTTTATTGCCCGGGAAAGCCTCCTTTCCTCTCCCTCAGTCCTCCTCTAGACGAGAGTTCTCAGGTAATTGGCTTTTTGTTTTCCATCTTTTCTGTCCTTCAATCCTTTGAATTAAAAACTTACGAAGCATCACGCCTGGCTTCGGGTCCCTCTCCTGCTGAGAGTCCCTATTGTGAACACCCCAAGTATAGTCTCTAGAATTCATTTGCTTGCATGTCAGACAACTGTACCAAAACAAATGCACCAAGAGATAAATACTTTTCCCAATGGACTCCTTGTTTCTGCAAAAAATAAATATTGCCACTAATTCAGCTGCTGGTACTTATGCTCTAGTGCAAATGACAGGCCCTTAGAGCACACACGTGGGTGGTAAGCAATAAACCAAACCCTCTTAAAAATCTCTAGAACTGAAAGAGAAGTCATTCTAAATACGGGTAAGTGTAAAATTCACAGCCCTGTGGATGGATGGCCAGGAAAAGCTTAGTGCCAGCATCTTAAGTGTCTTCAGGCTGAACACTGACTTTTCACTTGCAGAAAGGGTAGGGAGAGGAATTTAATTTCATTTTGGCTTCATAATGAACATTGGGAAAGTCCAGAGATGGCTGGAATGCATCTGTTATGAATTGAATTCTTTTCCTCCCCTTACATGTTAAATTCCTAACGCTTGGTACCTCAGAATGTGACTTTATTTTGAGATAGGGTCATGACAGAGCTAAAGAAGTTAAAGTGAAGTCATGTGGGTGGGCCCTCACTCAATATGATATGTGCTGATAAAAAGGGGAAATTTGAGCACAGAGACACACACAGAGGAAAGAAAATATGAAGAGACACAGGAGGAAGATGCCCATTTACAAGTGAAGGAGAGAGGTCTAGAAGGGATCCTTTCCTCCTAGCCCTCAGAAGGACCCAACCCCGCCGACACCTTGATTTCAGACTTCCAGCCCCAGAACGGTGGGATAGTAAATGTCTGTTGTTTTAAGTAACTCAGTTTGTGGTACTTTGTTATGACGGCCTTAGCAAACGAATACAGACGTAAAAAAATGTTGAGTCAACATTTGATGGGGAATGGGATATTTACAGAATCTCAAAGTACCTAGTAACACAGATTATTTATTAATTACAAAAGGAAAACTAGTAATTTTACAGTGTGGAAACTTGGCAGGCTGCCACCTTCATCAAGTGATGAGGCAAGGGGACAAATTGGTCACTTGTTCCTCCTGATGTGATGTCCCAAGATGGACACATCACTTAGGCAGCCCCAAATTTATAATCTGAATCTAATCATGAGGACATATCAGACAAACCGAAACTCAGGGGCATTCTGAAAACCAGCTGGCCTCTACTCATCAAAAATGTCCATCATAAAAGACAAGAAAAAGCTGAAGAGTCCTTCCAGATGAAGAATAAGAGACATGATAGCCAAATGCAGCAGAGGGCTCTGGACTAAATGCTAGGTCAGAAGGATAATTGCCAATAAAAGACATTATTGTGATAGTGGGCAAAATTTGTATGCTGGCTCTCTATTAGATAATAGTATTATGTAGTGTTAAATTTCCTGAACATAAAATCATACTGTGGTAACACAGGAGAATACTGTACTCTCGGGAGACATACGCTGGAGGATTTAAAATGAAAGGGGTATAATTTCCACAACTTGCTCTACAACAGCTCAGTAATAATCAAGAATAACAATAAATATACAGATGTATAAAGAAAAGAGAAAAGGTAAATGTGGCAACTTTTTAATATCTGGCAAAGCTAGATGAAGAGTATAAAATTTTTCAAAAAATGCAATTTTCAGTAAGTTTGACTTTTTTTTCAAAGTAAAATGTGAAAATGTGAAAAACAATTTCTCACATTTTATTTGTTCTACGTAGTGTCCACTTTGGTGCCCTAACCTCCACTAAAGGCGTGCCCACAATAGGCCACTCATTCTTACTCTTTTCAAAACAATCCTCAGAGAAAGAAATACATGTTTTATATTTATATCTGGTTCAGAAAATGACCACGACCTTTAGGACTGAAATACTGTCAGGTTTATTCTGTCCCATAATAAAATAAACTAAGAATGAGCATTCTCTTTCTGCTTATTTTGTACTACAATCCTACCTCCACATTATGGGAATCTAAACCAGATACACAGATTTTGAGACTCAGATAAAGAACAAAGTTGCATGCCGTCCCACAGGTGTCTCCTTTCAGTATGTGCAGAATTTAACGGTGAATGTGGCACTACTCATTCTTTAAATTATTCTCAAACGTTGTCTCCTTCGGGATGCGTTCTTGGGTCCCCAGGTTAGATTTAGATTCAGCTTTCTGTGCTGCGCTGTGCCCTCTTGATGATTCTAACTACCGATCACTCCAAACTCTAATAATTGGCTTATTTTTCTGATTCTCTTTTAGACAACATGCTTTTTGTTGGCAGAAATAGGGTTGTAATTTATCTTTATCCACAGTGTCCAGTATGGGTCAAGTGACTAATAATCCTATTTGCCACAGCTTAGGGGATTCCAGGGTGACGAGTTTTCAGCACTAAAATGGGAACGTCTCAGGTAAACCAGGATGAGTCGGTCACACAGGTCTAAGCACACAGTACGTGCTCAATAAATGTTGGTTAAGATAATGGATTGAATTGTCCCATTCTATTACAAGGTCATAGACTGTATGGTTAACACAAATTAGCTGGGGTCACAATACTGTGTGTTCATCGTCCCAAAAGGGGTGGGAGAAAACTGTGGGGTTGTATTTGGCTAAGTGAGGAGCCCGTCGCGATGATGGGGATGTGGGTTTTCTCTCATTGTTTACCCCAGCACATTTATAATCAGAGTGTGTTCCCTCTGGCATTTCAGTAGCTGTGCGTTTTCATTGTGCAGTTGAAGGGGATAACATCAAAGGAGCAGTGAGAAATGTAGATGCCGTTTTAACATTCTGCACGGAAACACTGGCCAATTCACCTGCAGACGGTGATGGTGAGGCAGACGGCTGAAAAAATGGACACTATTAGCCACTGGAAAAGAACATGCCTTTGATTCATTTATATCTGAATGATTGCAGTTTATTTTTCAATATCAGGAAGGCCTTTCAACTTGCACATCATTTAGAAATGTTTTTCTCATTTTATTTATTTATATTTCTGAATAATATATGTAACTGCTCTGCTGTAGCTCCGGACCTGAGGTTTTTGTTTTTTTGTTCTTTTGGTTTTTTTTTCCTGGAAACTTAAGTGCACACAACTGTGAATTAAGCTTTATGTTAACAAACACTCTTAGTACAAATATATTACTGACAATGACAGGGAGCCCTAATTCATTAATAACACACCAGATGGGAACAAGGACTTGGGATAAAATACAAAATTTAGAACAATTTCCTTTCTCTGATTCCTGGATGAGCTGTTCTAGGACAAATGAACTCTTACCAATACTTGTGAACAGTATTTACCATCGCTCCAGTATTGTATTAGTAATGCTGTAATATTGGTAATCCCAGTCATATTTAAGTATTACTTTTTTCGTCTATGCTATTGATAGATTCTGGAAGTTAAACAACAACTACTGTTATGTCTCTGGAATCTGATCCAAACATATACTGTTGGGGTCCATAGGAAAAACATGAGCCCTCTTTTAGGACTTATCTGGAGCTGATTCTGATTTCTGATAATTGCAACTTCTGATGTCAGTAGAGACAAACACTCTTAGTTTAAGACCTGTCAAAAGGACCATGAACACTTGACTCTATTAGGAAGAGAGGGCGTCCTTCTCATACCTACCATTACAGTACTGTAAAATTAGACAAAAGAGGGAGGAAAGTGACAAGGTGGAATGATTGCTAAAAACAGAATAGCAAAGCCAATGAGCAGAAAGAACCATCTAAGTACTCTTCTGTGACAAATTCACCTAAGAAGTAATCTTGCTCCAAATATTTCACCTGAATCCCATCCAGTTTCTGACTTAAAAAAATCAGTTTACAGGAAATACTGGCAATAGAGGAAAAAACTAAGTAACACCATAAATAATCAGACACATTCAGTGATGAGATATTATTATTATTTATTTTTTATTTTTTATTATTATACTTTAAGTTTTAGGGTACATGTGCACATTGTGCAGGTTAGTTACATATGTATACATGTGCCATGCTGGTGCGCTGCACCCACTATCTCGTCATCTAGCATTAGGTATATCTCCCGATGCTATCCCTCCTGCCTCCCCGCATCCCACAACAGTCCCCAGAGTGTGATGTTCCCCTTCCTGTGTCCATGTGTTCTCATTGTTCAATTCCCACCTATGAGTGAGAATATGCAGTGTTTGGTTTTTTGTTCTTGCGATAGTTTACTGAGAATGATGATTTCCAGTTTCATCCATGTCCCTACAAAGGACATGAACTCATCATTTTTTATGGCTGCATAGTATTCCATGGTGTATATGTGCCACATTTTCTTAATCCAGTCTATCATTGTTGGACATTTGGGTTGGTTCCAAGTCTTTGCTATTGTGAATAATGCCGCAATAAACATACGTGTGCATGTGTCTTTATAGCAGCATGATTTATAGTCCTTTGGGTATATACCCAGTAATGGGATGGCTGGGTCAAATGGTATTACCAGTTCTAGATCCCTGAGGAATCGCCACACTGACTTCCACAATGGTTGAACTAGTTTACAGTCCCACCAACAGTGTAAAAGTGTTCCTATTTCTCCACATCCTCTCCAGCACCTGTTGTTTCCTGACTTTTTAATGATTGCCATTCTAACTGGTGTGAGATGGTATCTCATTGTGGTTTTGATTTGCATTTCTCTGATGGCCAGTGATGATGAGCATTTTTTCATGTGTTTTTTGGCTGCATAAATGTCTTCTTTTGAGAAGTGTCTGTTCATGTCCTTCACCCACTTTGTGATGGGATTGTTTGTTTTTTTCTTGTAAATTTGTTTGAGTTCATTGTAGATTCTGGATATTAGCCCTTTGTCAGATGAGTAGGTTGCGAACATTTTCTCCCATTTGGTAGGTTGCCTGTTCACTCTGATGGTAGTTTCTTTTGCTGTGCAGAAGCTCTTTAGTTTAATTAGATCCCATTTGTCAATTTTGTCTTTTGTTGCCATTGCTTTTGGTGTTTTAGACATGAAGTCCTTGCCCATGCCTATGTCCTGAATGGTAATGCCTAGGTTTTCTTCTAGGGTTTTTATGGTTTTAGGTCTAACGTTTAAGTCTTTAATCCATCTTGAATTGATTTTTGTATAAGGTGTAAGGAAGGGATCCAGTTTCAGCTTTCTACATATGGCTAGCCAGTTTTCCCAGCACCATTTATTAAATAGGGAATCCTTTCCCCATTGCTTGTTTTTCTCAGGTTTGTCAAAGATCAGATGGTTGTAGATATGCTGCATTATTTCTGAGGGCTCTGTTCTGTTCCATTGATCTATATCTCTGTTTTGGTACCAGTACCATGCTGTTTTGGTTACTGTAGCCTTGTAGTATAGTTTGAAGTCAGGTAGTGTGATGCCTCCAGCTTTGTTCTTTTGGCTTAGGATTGACTTGGCGATGCAGGCTCTCTTTTGGTTCCATATGAACTTTAAAGTAGTTTTTTCCAATTCTGTGAAGAAAGTCATTGGTAGCTTGATGGGGATGGCGTTGAATCTGTAAATTACCTTGGGCAGTATGGCCATTTTCACAATATTGATTCCTCCTACCCATGAGCATGGAATGTTCTTCCATTTGTTTGTATCCTCTTTTATTTCCTTGAGCAGTGGTTTGTAGTTCTCCTTGAAGAGGTCCTTCACATCCCTTGTAAGTTGGATTCCTAGGTATTTTATTCTCTTTGAAGCAATTGTGAATGGGAGTTCACTCATGATTTGGCTCTCTGTTTGTCTGTTGTTGGTGTATAAGAATGCTTGTGATTTTTGTACATTGATTTTGTATCCTGAGACTTTGCTGAAGTTGCTTATCAGCTTAAGGAGATTTTGGGCTGAGACAATGGGGTTTTCTAGATATACAATCATGTCATCTGCAAACAGGGACAATTTGACTTCCTCTTTTCCTAATTGAATACCCTTTATTTCCTTCTCCTGCCTAACTGCCCTGGCCAGAACTTCCAACACTATGTTGAATAGGAGTGGTGAGAGAGGGCATCCCTGTCTTGTGCCAGTTTTCAAAGGGAATGCTTCCAGTTTTTGCCCATTCAGTATGATATTGGCTGTGGGTTTGTCATAGAGAGCTCTTATTATTTTGAAATACGTCCCATCAATACCTAATTTATTGAGAGTTTTTAGCATGAAGGGTTGTTGAATTTTGTCAAAGGCTTTTTCTGCATCTATTGAGATAATCATGTGGTTTTTGTCTTTGGCTCTGTTTATATGCTGGATTTTATTTATTGATTTGCGTATATTGAACCAGCCTTGCATCCCAGGGATGAAGCCCACTTGATCATGGTGGATAAGCTTTTTGATGTGCTGCTGGATTCGTTTTGCCAGTATTTTATTGAGGATTTTTGCATCAATGTTCATCAAGGATATTGGTCTAAAGTTCTCTTTTTTTGTTGTGTCTCTGCCTGGCTTTGGTATCAGAATGATGCTGGCCTCATAAAATGAGTTTGGGAGGATTCCCTCTTTTTCTATTGATTGGAATAGTTTCAGAAGGAATGGTACCAGTTCCTCCTTGTACCTCTGGTAGAATTCGGCTCCGAATCCATCTGGTCCTGGACTCTTTTTGGTTGGTAAGCTATTGATTATTGTCACAATTTCAGATCCTGTTATTGGTCTATTCAGAGATTCAATTTCTTCCTGGTTTAGTCTTGGGAGAGTGTATGTGTCGAGGAATTTATCCATTTCTTCTAGATTTTCTAGTTTATTTGCATAGAGGTGTTTGTAGTATTCTCTAATGGTAGTTTGTATTTCTGTGGGATCGGTGGTGATATCCCCCTTATCATTTTTTATTGTGTCTATTTGATTCTTCTCTCTTTTTTTCTTTATTAGTCTTGCTAGCAGTCTATCAATTTTGTTGATCCTTTCAAAAAACCAGCTCCTGGATTCATTAATTTTTTGAAGGGTTTTTTGTGTCTCTATTTCTTTCAGTTCTGCTCTGATTTTAGTTATTTCTTGCCTTCTGCTAGCTTTTGAATGTGTTTGCTCTTGCTTTTCTAGTTCTTTTAATTGTGATGTTAGGGTGTTAATTTTGGATCTTTCCTGCTTTCTCTTGTGGGCATTTAGTGCTATAAATTTCCCTCTACACACTGCTTTGAATGCGTCCCAGAGATTCTGGTATGTTGTGTCTTTGTTCTCATTGGGTTCAAAGAACATCTTTATTTCTGCCTTCATTTCGTTATGTACCCAGTAGTCATTCAGGAGCAGGTTGTTCAGTTTCCATGTAGTTGAGCGGTTTTGAGTGAGATTCTTAATCCTGAGTTCTAGTTTGATTGCACTGTGGTCTGAGAGATAGTTTGTTATAATTTCTGTTCTTTTACATTTGCTGAGGAGAGCTTTACTTCCAAGTATGTGGTCAATTTTGGAATAGGTGTGGTGTGGTGCTGAAAAAAATGTATATTCTGTTGATTTGGGGTGGAGAGTTCTGTAGATGTCTATTAGGTCCACTTGGTGCAGAGCTGAGTTCAATTCCTGGGTATCCTTGTTGACTTTCTGTCTCGTTGATCTGTCTAATGTTGACAGTGGGGTGTTAAAGTCTCCCATTATTAATGTGTGGGAGTCTAAGTCTCTTTGTAGGTCACTCAGGACTTGCTTTATGAATCTTGGTGCTCCTGTATTGGGTGCATATATATTTAGGATAGTTAGCTCTTCTTGTTGAATTGATCCCTTTACCATTATGTAATGGCCTTCTTTGTCTCTTTTGATCTTTGTTGGTTTAAAGTCTGTTTTATCAGAGACTAGGATTGCAACCCCTGCCTTTTTTTGTTTTCCATTTGCTTGGCAGATCTTCCTCCATCCTTTTATTTTGAGCCTATGTGTGTCTCTGCACATGAGACGGGTTTCCTGAATACGGCACACTGATGGGTCTTGACTCTTCATCCAATTTGCCAGTCTGTGTCTTTTAATTGGAGCATTTAGTCCATTTACATTTAAAGTTAATATTGTTATGTGTGAATTTGATCCTGTCATTATGATGTTAGCTGGTTATTTTGCTCGTTAGTTGATGCAGTTTCTTCCTAGTCTCGGTGGTCTTTACATTTTAGCATGATTTTGCAGCAGCTGTTATCAGTTGTTCCTTTCCATGTTTAGTGCTTCCTTCAGGAGCTCTTTTAGGGCAGGCCTGGTGGTGACAAAATCTCTCAGCATTTGCTTGTCTGTAATGTATTTTATTTCTCCTTCACTTATGAAGCTTAGTTTGGCTGGATATGAAATTCTGGGTTGAAAATTCTTTGGTTTAAGAATGTTGAATATTGGCCCCCACTCTCTTCTGGCTTGTAGGGTTTCTGCCGAGAGATCCGCTGTTAGTCTGATGGGCTTCCCTTTGTGGGTAACCCAACCTTTCTCTCTGGCTGCCCTTAACATTTTTTCCTTCATTTCAACTTTGGTGAATCTGACAATTATGTGTCTTGGAGTTGCTCTTCTCGAGGAGAATCTTTGTGGCGTTCTCTTTATTTCCTGAATCTGAACGTTGGCCTGCCTTGCTAGATTGGGGAAGTTCTCCTGGATAATATCCTGCAGAGTGTTTTCCAACTTGGTTCCATTCTCCCCATCACTTTCAGGTACACCAATCAGACGTAGATTTGTTCTTTTCACATAGTCCCATATTTCTTGGAGGCTTTGTTCGTTTCTTTTTATTCTTTTTTCTCTACACTTCCCTTCTCGCTTCATTTCATTCATTTCATCTTCCATTGCTGATACCCTTTCTTCCAGTTGATTGCATTGGCTCCTGAGGCTTCTGCATTCTTCACGTAGTTCTCGAGCCTTGGTTTTCAGCTCCATCAGCTCCTTTAAGCACTTGTCTGTATTGGTTATTCTAGTTATACATTCTTCTAAATTTTTTTCAAAGTTTTCAACTTCTTTGCCTTTGGTTTGAATGTCCTCCCGTAGCTCAGAGTAATTTGATCGTCTGAAGCCTTCTTCTCTGAGCTCGTCAAAGTCATTCTCCATCCAGCTTTGTTCTGTTGCTGGTGAGGAACTGCGTTCCTTTGGAGGAGGAGAGGAGCTCTGCTTTTTAGAGTTTCCAGTTTTTCTGTTCTGTTTTTTCCCCATTTTTGTGGTTTTATCTACTTTTGGTCTTTGATGATGGTGATGTACAGATGAGTTTTTGGTGTGGATGTCCTTTCTGTTTGTTAGTTTTCCTTCTAACAGACAGGACCCTCAGCTGCAGGTCTGTTGGAGTACCCTGCCGTGTGAGGTGTCAGTGTGCTCCTGCTGCGGGGTGCCTCCCAGTTAGGCTGCTCGGGGGTCAGGGGTCAGGGACCCACTTGAGGAGGCAGTCTGCCCGTTCTCAGATCTCCAGCTGCGTGCTGGGAGAACCACTGCTCTCTTCAAAGCTGTCAGACAGGGACATTTAAGTCTGCAGAGGTTACTGCTGTCTTTTTGTTTGTCTGTGCCCTGCCCCCAGAGGTGGAGCCTACAGAGGCAGGCAGGCCTCCTTGAGCTGTGGTGGGCTCCACCCAGTTGGAGCTTCCTGGCTGCTTTGTTTACCTAAGCAAGCCTGGGCAATGGCGGGCGCCCCTCCCCCAGCCTCGCTGCCGCCTTGCAGTTTGATCTGAGACTGCTGTGCTAGCAATCAGCGAGACTCCGTGGGGTAGGACCCTCCGAGCCAGGTGCGGGATATACTCTCGTGGTGCGCCGTTTTTTAAGCCGGTCGGAAAAGCGCATTATTCGGGTGGGAGTGACCCGATTTTCCAGGTGCGTCCGTCACCCCTTTCTTTGACTCGGAAAGGGATCTCCCTGACCCCTTGCGCTTCCCAAGTGAGGCAATGCCTCGCCCTGCTTCGGCTTGCGCACGGTGGGCGCACCCACTGACCTGTGCCCACTGTCTGGCACTCCCTAGTGAGATGAACCGGGTACCTCAGTTGGAAATGCAGAAATCACCCGTCTTCTGCGTCGCTCACGCTGGGAGCTGTACCTATTCGGCCATCTTGGCTCCTCCCCACCAGTGATGAGATATTATATGAGACAACTGGCCTTAATGCTTCAAAAGAGGGCAAGTGAAAGAAGAAAGCAAGAAAGTAAGCAAGCAAGCCAGAAAGAAACAAAGAGAAGGAAAAAAGAGCAAGGAAGGAAGGAAAGAGGGAGGGAAGGAAAGAAGGAAGAGAAAAGAAGGAAGGAAGGAAGAGAAACTGACTCCTGGATTTGGAGGTAGGGACCGAGCTGTAAGTAAGAACTTTGATAATTTTGAATGTTGAATAAATAGTAGTTGATATTATTGAATAACTGCTAATTTTCTTAAGTGTGATCATGATGTTGTGGCTGTATAGGAGACTGTCCTTGCTTTTAGGAGATTCACGCTGAGATACTTAGGGATAATGTGTCACTGCATCTTTTACTTACTTGAAAATAGCAAAATAGTCAAACATTATTGAATCTGTATGAGGGTTATATGGATGTTCATTTTACCATTTTTTCCCCCACCATTTCAGTATTGAAAAAGTTAAAAATAATGAAAAGTTGGGAAAGAGACAAGAGTATTGTCAGGGCACATGGCAACTGCTGGGTTCAGCAGAGGGCAGTAATTGACTCAAAGAAATGGGGATTAACTGTGAGCTTTCACTGAGCTGAGGCCCTCACGTGCATTCGATCTTCACAACTCTGACAGTGCTAAAATATTATCATTACACCCTTATACAGAAAGGAAACAGGCCTTAGAAAGGCTAAAAAACTTGCCACACATCTAGTAAATGGTGGAGATGAGATTCAAATTCAAATGCAGATGCTGGAATCATTACTCTTAACCACTAGGCTTACTATGGCCATAGTTGATAACTATGGTTTTTGAAGTATGTGTGTTGGGTTGGTGACAGGAGTGTGTGTGCATCTCTGGGGGTGTGCAAGAGATTCAATGTGATTCAGGATTAGAATTCCTATTTCTATCTTTATAAAAATACAAGAGGAATTAAGCTTTCCTAATATTTAATCTAGAGATTGATATTTCAATCAATCCATACAGGGATGGCCATTTCTCAATTATCTTAGGGACAGAGTAAGACTTTCATAGTGGGGAGGGGCAGCATTGGCACCTCCACCACCATTAACTTGCTGCTGGTGTATTGATCCAGCATATGTACTGGCTAAGGCATTTATGGATTAGATTAATTAGTTTTAAGTAACTCATTCAATGGAATAGGACTTAAATAGCTTTTGAAAAGAAACTTTGGATTTCTTTCATTTCAAACAAAGCAAGCACAAGTAAACAATATAATGGCAGGCATCATATTCCTCTTATTCTTGATACATCTGGAACATTACAAAATAGAAATAAAAAAGAATATCTTTTTCTCATCTTTCAAAAGTTTCTGTTTTTATGTAAATTTCATGAGGTACAGAATGTGTTAATTCAGTAGTGCTTATGTTACAATTTATGTATAAATATTTATAGGTACTCTGGTTATCATTTGGAATATTTTGCTGATAGAGGTGCAAGACCAAAAATATTTGCAGATCGCCAGTCTATAGCACAGGGACTCATACCATATATTTTAAATCAGTGACTTAGCAAGTAAAAATTCAATAACATTCAATGAAATCGATTTAATGAGACAAGAAAATGTAGTACAGTTCAGAAAAAGTTCCAAAACATTGGTTAAATAAGAAAAAAGGCTTTTGTGGCTAGTATTCCTTCATTAAACACTTCTAACGTGCCTTTTATAAGACAGGTTTTATCGTAGACTCTGGGAATGCAAAATATGACTTGTACACAGTCTCTATTCTTGAAGGGTTTGTAGCACTGCCTAGTGGGGGTAACAGACATGGAACAAACATTATAGTCCTAGCTAAGCAAAGGGCTATGGGAGCACATATTAATTTGTCTGGAAATTCCCTCCCTGGGAACACCACCATATTCCTTCTCAAGCAAATAAGGCTTCGCTGCTATTTGTTCTTTTGTGGTTGCTGAACTCTTGTCATGGGAAAGATTAGGAAGCAGAATAATTAATAAGTTTCACCCAGGGATCAAAAACAAAAATAATGCATTACAGCCTCCCAAGTTTTAGCCTCCAAGAACAGGATGATTTTGTCCATGTAGAAGCCATGGCTTTTAGCCACCACTCTAATCTTCAGCTACTCATTTGCTAAAGAACAGCTGTACTTTCTTGGCTCCCAGGGAATAACTGCTCCACAGCCAGAGACTCAGTAAACAGAGCTTTGTGTGTACCAGTGCTTGATAAATATTTGTCAAATGAATAAATACACGAACAGCATTGCTGATGATCTGCTAAGGGAAGTAAGATTTCAAAAATGATTGATTACCTGCCAGCGACTTCTTTCCAAATGTAACTTTAGAGAGTAAAGGAGGCATGGACAAATTCATTCAGGCTTTTAGGGGAAAAAAAACCCCCAAAAACAAAAAAACACCAAAACTCATTTTCCTTGACCCGATTACCCCCAGAGCAAGAGAGAGAGATCTCAGATGATCTCCCTAGTCTTCTAAATAGGATTCCAGACTACTATTGTCTTAAATGTCATTCCAGTTGTAATTTACACAGGTAAGATGGACATCTGGGGGACCTCAAAAACAATCTTGGCTTAAGGAAAAAGCATGAGAATTTAATTAAAAATGGAATAAATCCCATCTTCAAGGGTCTTTGCAATCCTCATAAACACATTCCAACACCTTCCCTTTGGTTTTCTAAGGAGGTGACCTGTTGAATTCTGAGTTGTGTTTGTGAACTCCATTATTGCTTTTGTATCCCATGTGAATTCTCTGATGAGACATATTTGACTTTCTCCTTCAGCCCATGGCTGTCTACCTACCCACAGGAGGCCCCAAGTCCATCTACCCTGGACCCTTTATTTCCTCTGGATCTTTCCTGAGTAGTCACTGTGAGAAGGCCACCTGCCATTTTCCCTCAATCATCTCTGGACGCAAATCCACCTCACTGGCTACCTGTTGTGTGCACCTGGCCCAACACCCTATTTGTTCCTGACTTCAGAAAGATTCCAATGTGTCCATTTCATCACTATGAAAATATAATGTGACCAGATGTAAATAATATATACCATATCTTTAGAAAAATATGATGAATATTTAAAGGGCTACACTCTAAATAATAAATATTGAAGGAAAAAAACCAATGTGAATATTTTATAGGCTGGAGGTCATTTGTAAGCTTTGGAAAACAATCTGTTTAAAGACATGAAGGCAGGCTGGTTTTTGCTCAGGGACAAGGCCATTTTACTTGGTTAAGTTAAGGGAAAGTCACCATACACAAAACAATTTTTGCAACCTAAGAATTTAATATAATCCAGTTTTGGAGACAGTGACCTCATCCAGCTTTACTCTAGAGAAGAATGGTCTTTTCTGACAGCACCAAATCATTTGATTCACTGTGTGAGCCTGCATCAGAATTCAAGTCATGCATACTCCTTCAGCAACCAAACAAGGTCTGTGAATGTACCTGTTCACAGCTTCTCTCACTCCCTCGGGAAACACATGCACTCTGGAGGAGAGTATTTAAAGTTCCTAAGTCTCAGATAGAATATATTTTTTTTTTCTGACGTGGCCAAATATCTATAAACACAATCTCCCTCCCTCGTATTCTTAGAGGACGCAATCCATATCTTCTGATAATGGCTTTTAGCACTGTCTTCACTAGAACATCAGTTTTCCCTTTATTCTGTGTTTATGAAACTCTTTGGTGTCATTTTTCATGTCTCAGATTGGCCCCTCTGTAATGTAATGTTTGGGTAGGTTTTGTAATGCTTGGTGGAGAAATTGCTTGTACTAATAACATGTTTTCTTTCAGGAAACTTCTAAATAAGTCTTGGGGATGATAGCAGGGTTCTGTTGAATGCAGTTTGTCAGTGAACCTAAAGCCGACTTTGACCATATGTTACACCCAGCATTTTACAGAGCCCTCAAGACACTATTCAACCTAAAACCACTCCAACATTTTGGGCTCTATCATATGTTCCCAGGGAGTTCAATGATAATTTCTAGGCTGTTTCCACATGACATATATTTTCGCGGTGGTGTGGTACTTTTTTTTTTTTTTTTGAGACAGAGTCTTGCTCTGTCACCAGGCTGGAGTGCAGTGGTGCGATCTCGGCTCACTGCAACCCCCGCCTCCTGGGTTCAAGCGATTCTCCTGCCTCAGCTTCCCGAGTAGCTGGGACTACAGACGTGTGTCACCATGCCCAGCTAATTTTTGTATTTTTAGTAGAGATGGGGTTTCACCACGTTGGCCAGGATGGTCTTGATCTTTTGACCTCATGACCCGCCCGCCTCAGCCTCCCAAAGTGCTGGGATTACAGGTGTGAGCCATGGTGCCCGGCCGGTACTTTTAACATTACTCCCAAGTTGACAAACACATGTTTTATAGGAAAGACTAAGAAGGATATAAATAAAAATTTTAAAAAAGTAGGAAGTGAATCTTTGAAGGTTTGAAAACACAATGCTTAGTTTTGTTGAGTTTTGTAGGGAATTGAGAATGTGTTGAAAAGTTCAGTCTGAATAATCCTGTCTGGTTTTAGGCTTGGAGTTTCTTGGATAGCTGATCACACCATATTAAGGGCATGCATGCCCCTGAAAAGATAGATGGGGTCCTTTTCAGGCAAAATCCTGGTCCTCAAATTGGGATAAATGTGAGAGACATCAGAAATATCTTCCTACTGCTGTTCAGGTTAGATTTTTGCAGCAGATTTTAAGAAAACAACAACAAACTTTCAAATCTTCATGTTTGTACCTGATGTTCTGATTGTGCCTCATTCCCTATGGCATTAAGTGCAGTAGGCATCCTACACGTCCTTGAGAGATGACACAGTCTGACATTGAACTATTAATTGATATTAATCTATTGAATTCAATAGTGAAAAGAAAAACACAAGAAGTCATTTGTTCTTTGGGAATCCAGACCAAGTCAAAGTATTGCTTTGCAGCAAGGTACCTCAAATGTGGCACTATTTACTTTTCAAGACTGAGAAATAGCAGTGATTTAAAGGAGTAGTTTTATTGCTGAATTATGGAATTTAAAGGCTTAGTAGAGCTCTCACAGTCAGTCCAACGCTTCTAGAGCATTCTTGACAGGCTCATTTAGACTCTATTTAAATGTTTCTAATGACAGATATCAATGAAGGAGGACTTGGGATTTGTTGCTTTGACCTAAGCCGCGCCATCTCCCATCGCTAGGCGGTTCTGGGTCTTTATGAACAGGGCTTGAGCACATAGCAGAAACACATTCTTATTCTTCCTCCTCTCTTGGCATTGAGACTGAGCCCTCAACTTTTCTCTCTTGCCTGGCTTTGTTCCTTTGCAAGCTCTACCTGGTTTCAAATTGTGAGTGGATTCTATTTTTCTCTGCCTAGCCCCTGGTAAATGCTCCTTTTGATTTGCTGCTGACCAAAGGTCTGTCCCATCTGCTCTCTCGCTCTCTGCTTTGGAGAACAGCTCTATTCTTCTTGGTGGCTAACTTCGGCCTCTATCTTTTCTCAGGCATTATTTTTGCTGTATAGAGGCAGACATCCCCAAGGAACTTGCCATGATTTAGAGCATGGATTGTGACAAGTGCTGATTCTAAATTAGGTCATTAGATACGCAGTCTTCATAATGCTGGATTGGAAGATCTCAGGTGCGCTTTCAAAAGAAGAGAATGAATTCAGTATTTCTAGCAGTGATATAAGGCACCTTGAAGCATTTTGGATATTTTATTTTAAACCTGACCTCTGCTCCTACCATCATCTATTCTATCATCATTATGGAATGAAACCTTTTGGAAGTTCTTTGTGGTTTGAAAGGCAAATTTCCTCCATATTTCCTCAATTTCCTGATATAGCTAACAAGATGATGCTAGTGGCATAGGATTGACCCCTTTGTATAGGACTAACCTGGAAATTAGCCCTGATTTGGAAAACTGCCAGAGAGCACTCCAATATTTAATAGCTCAATTTTGCCAATGTGAGAAAAAGTTTAATGTTTGAACATTTACTTTTGCTGAAAAATTCAGATTCTTTGCCAACTCTTACTTCAAATGTACAACCCCTTCACAGGGCCTTTGATGATACTTAGGAAACTCATAGAGAATTTCCATCTCTATTTCTACCTGTGATTGGCATACCACAGTGATTCAGTTAAGCTCATAGCTACCTGAAGTTACTCTGAAAATATTGAAATTTCATCTTCAGGGAATGAAATCCAGGACAAGTAAGTCTGCTAATTAAAAAAGGGGGAGGAGGCATTGCAAAGCATTTCACTTCAAGTTTAGGCATTCCTGAAATATTTTAGAATTCGTTATTTAATTCCAACAGTTTGGTGGCTTTATTCTTCCACACCGAAGCTGAGAAATAGATGTGTATTCTGGTCTCTTTCTCTGAAGCCTACAGACATTTGGAACTTACCAGGAAACAAGAAACACCTTTTGCTCACCCAAGAGTGGTGTCACTGAGCATGATATCTTACTTATCTTAAGTAAGATATTGCAAACATGATTCCATCCAACAGCAAGAGTACCCACAAGGATGTACACACATTGGAAAAGTAATTTAGATGCAGCCTAGGAAAATATTCAGCAACTAGTAGGTGGAAATCAGATTTATCTAAATTCTAAAGCCATTTAGGGTAGAGACGGGTTGCCATAAATCTTTTATGGAATAGGCAACCAAAAGCATATAAATGTCTTTTGGGCATATATGATTTGATTTATACTTAACTATGTAGACTTGCATTGTGTGGTGCATAATAAATGCTACTTTTACATTTCTTGTGTTATATTTATGCTATAATGCAATGATCTGCCTTTTTTCTTCCTGGGTTTAACTGGGAACTGGTTCGAGTTCAAATACCAAAGATTTTAGCCTAAGGGAATTCTAGGAACAATAGGATGAGATACTAATAAATATGTCTAAGAATGTAAACCACAGCACCCAAGGCTGTCTATGAACTCTTACTCAAATGTAAAGTCTACACATTGGAGAGAAGAGTATGATTTAGCTGAAAGTCTTTCTATGGGTTTCAACTAGGACCTCCCCAGAATATGTGCTCACAGAGATCCGTTTGGTTTTACCTACCATAAAGATTTGCCTATTCATCATGGTTGTGGGCCTCCCTCCCAGCTGCAGGTGACATAGGGGCAGGGCCTCTGTCCTTTGTGCTCACCACCTCCTAGCAGATGTGTGTCCCATCTCCTAGCACAATGCCTGGTTTTTGGTTGTATTCAATAATAGCGAATGAATAAATGAACAATCGGCAGAGTAGGCAGAAGGGCAAGTTCAAATTCTGGGTCTTCAAATGAAATTGTAAATGACATGTAAATTCTACATGCCCTTATTTGCAAAATAAGTTTACTGCCATAGGGAGGGGCATCTTCCTTGTAAGCTTCCCTATATTATAGATAATTGGTTGCTTAGGGTCTGTTTATGGATAGTCACTCCAACTAAACACCCCCACCCCCACACACAGCTGCACACAGGCAGGCACACACACTTGATTCGTATCTACAATGTACTGGGCCTTTTTAAGGTCCTGGGCATGCAGTGATTTAAAGGACATGGTCCTGCCTTCAATTAACCACCCAGTGGAGGAAAGATGATATATACACATAAACGAGCATTAAAAATGGCTCACACATTTAAGGGTTGTAGGGTGTGAGAAGTAAAATCAATATTTTACAATAAGGGAGAAAGTGGGAACTTAAGTTCATACATTGCTAGGGCACTTGGAACTGGAAGTACTTAATGAGTACAAATGTCACCATGGGGACATATGGCATTGGGGGACTAAACTGTATTCTTCTTGCAAATCAAGTTCTTACCCCGGTGAGGTAAATTACCTGTTCCTGAGAGCCATCTGGTTACCTTAAAGATCCAATTTACCCCATGGGGCACCAACCAGAGAGTACCATTTACTCTGCTTATGATTAGACCCAGGTGACATAATTTTGCTTGACTTTCACCTTTGCATCATAAGCATCCAATAACCTAAATGGGTCCTCTTAGTCTCCTACAAGCTGCAGAGGTGTCATAGGCAGCCCACTTTAGCTCCAGTGAGAGAGAAAACAACTTGTAAAATAGCAAAATGGCCATCCTGTTCAAAGAAGCAATGAGAGCCTGGAGGCAGCAATGTCCAGTAGAAACATCATGTAAGCCACAAAGGAGCTACAGGTGTAATCTTAAATTTTCTAGTTGCCACATTTAAAAAAAAGTAAGTTGAAGCTAACTTCAATGTTATGTTTTGTTTAACACAACTTATTCAAAACATTGTTTCAATACATAGTGAACACAAAACATTTAAATGAGATATTGTATATTCTTTATTATTTTCTGGTACTAAGTCTTTAAAGCCTAGTTTGTATTTTATACTTACAATCCATCTCAATTCATTCCACCGGACATCTCCATTGCTCAATAGTCACACATTGTTAATGGCTGCCATGTTAGATGGCACAGGTTTCAAAATCTGTTGTGGGTTTTTCGCTTAGAGCTCATCTCAGTTCTGTCTACAGCACATCCCTAGTGGTCAATAGCCATGTATGGCTGGTGGCTACCATATTGAGGGCATGGTCTAAGGTCCTTCCTAAGCACGTCAGGGGAGGGGGCCAGTTGCTACTGAGAGGGGTTGAGCATGGTTCCTAGGCTAGGGGTTGTTGTCTGAGTGAACTAAAGGTGGGCTATTAGCTCAACATTAGAGAGTTCAGTATCTTCTGAACTTTTTGAGTAGGTTACATTTCAAATCAACAGAACTCATTTTTCTCTGACCTCACTCTCCTGCCCCTGCTCCATACCCCCAGTCAACTGTCCAAAGTACAGCAGGAAAGAACTGAATCGAAGTTAGGTTACAGTAGACGTCTGTTTGAATCCAGCCTATGTCTAGAATTGCTTCAGTTTATATAAATGGGAACATGTTCCATGCAGCTTTGTGACATCCATCAAAATTTTGCCTATGAACAGCTTTTTTTGGTTTGCATTTATTTATTTTTACTGATGTTTAATAATCATCCAGAAAAGTATACAAATCATATATCATCAGTTTGATGAATTTCTCACGAGATACTCATGCAATAAAACACCAGATATATTGTGGTTTTAATAAAGGAAAATATTTTTTAAAGTTTTCGTTGAATCTGACGAGAACACATGGACACAGGAAGGACAACATCACACACCAGGGCCTGTCTTGGGGTGGGGGCAAGGGGAAGGAGAGCATTAGGACAAATACGTAATGCATGTGGGGCTTAAAACGTAGATGATGGGTTGACAGGTGCAGCAAACCACCATGGCACATGTATACCTATGTACCAAACCTGCACGTTCTGCACATGTATCCCAGAACTTAAAGTTTTTGTTGAATCTAATTCTTTTCACAAGATTTCATTCTCTTGAAAATTAATTTTATCAAATCATGGATATGCAGGGATTAAAGATTACCAAAGAGCAGAGTTTATTATTGATTTACTGTAACTTTGAGATTATAAATTGCATCTAGGCTCTGGGCATGTACCTACATTTTAAAGGCAAAAGGCTATCAAAAAGTCGAACAGTGACTTGCTTAAAGCAGCCTGACATCACCCTCTTTTCCTTCAAGATGGTCCAGCCTCGTCTGCAGGCATTTAGAGGCCACCTTCATTATGACCACCAGATGGCAGTGTTGTCCAATCTTTGTCCACCTTTCACCCCCTTCCCAGTCTTATCCCCAAGAATAAAATTGTAGATTGTTCCACTGCATGTAAAACTGACAACCCTGTTATTTTAAACTTGAAACTGACAGGCTGTTATTTTAATGAGGTCTACCAGAGCCAAGGTTAACCAAAGCTTTATTTCCCTACAAAATGTTAAGGCCATAATTCTAAAAGTGGGCTGTGAAATTTTATGTTATTGATACTTTTTCTGACTGTACAAGTTTTAAGATAGATATTTTTTGACAAGTAAAGCTACATGATGAATATAGACATATGTTTATGTATAATAGCCAAATTCTACATTACAATTGCTTCAAATTTCCCCAATACGTCCTTTTACTCTAAGTTAAATTCCCCCTGACACAAAATTCTTTGTATCCATTTCAGTCTATGTTGAAGCAAAAGTATATATTTTTAGCACTTTGACTTTCCAGCTTAATGAGTCAAAGAAAAATTTAAAGCTTATTTCAGTCTCATTAATATTCCAAAATGAAATCAAGTGTAGTATTTAATTCTTTATTTCTATGAAATAAGCTTAGATCCAGAACAGTAAAACTTAGAAAGGATTTTTTATAATAGGTACTTCTACAATGTGTGATGGTTAATGGCATTACCATTTATTTCCTTTCCCTTGAAATGTCTTTTTATGTTGATCAAGGAAGGATTTAAAGTCAGTTACTAACTGTGCCAATATTAAAAACATTAGAAACCACCTTTCCCAAGTGATTTTGCTAACATTTTTTGCACCCTTTAATCTGTTCCAAACAACAATTTTAAACATTTAACCAACCTTCCTGTCTGAATTTATGAAGTACATCCTGCAAATACTCAATCCATTTCTACATTTACAAGATTTACTTGGAATGATTATTGTCGCTATTGATTCTTGTTATTGGCCAAAGGCCTGTCCACAAAAGGACTTTATAAGCTCAGGAGGAGCCTGGATTTCTGAAAGTGGGCATTGAATAAATGATTTTCATGTTCAGTTATTATTAATTAGTGGCAATGCCCATTCACTTCAAGAAACATCTAATGCAAACCTACTGTGTATAAAGAACTGTGCCTGGAAGACAAAGTTTATAAAACCAAGTTAGAAACAGTCCCTGTCCTCAGGATCAGCTATGTAATTTGTAGAGCCCAGTGCAAAATGAAAATGCAGGGGTCCCTGTTTAAATATTATTAGGAATTTGAATGTGGCAACTACAGAGCGTCAGGTACTTCTAAACACTGGGCCTTGTGCAACTATGCAGGTAGTATCCCATGAAGCCTGCTTGTCTTCAAGAAGCTATGATCTAGTTGGGTTTTCTTGACCTGTGCAACAAGGAGTGAGACAGGTGTTGATAAAAATTATGATAACAACAGTGATGGCTACCATACCTATTGGACACTCAGCAACCAAATCCATAATTGCCTCCAATTTGTAAAAAATGTTGAAAGGTAGCTGTTGAGGTCTCAACTTTACAGATGCAATAACTGAGAATTGCATTTCTATGGTGACATTTTTGTTTAGTGAGATGTCATCAAATCCTCACTAAGTGGCTGGCCCCATGCTACACCCATCACTCCTATCTCATTGTTTAATCACCACAACCTCACACTAACAGTGAAGTCACTGAGGCAGTGAAGAGTGAAGTCTCTTGGCCTTGATCACATAGCACAAGTAGTAGGGCCTGGTTTTGAGCCTTGGCAGTGGGGGCCCAGAGCCTGCAGTCTCAAATTAACCATTACAACAGAACTGGTGAACTGGAGAGTGTGAATGCATTTGAAAAGCCCTGTGCCTATTGATAGGTCTCACTCATTTCAAAAAAGATGGAAAATATATTTGGGGGGAGGAGGATAGCACTCTGGAAATCTTTGTACTCTTCCCTGAATTATCAGTCCATGCTAATGTTCTAGACCTTCTCCAACACCATTGTGATTCTAGCAGCCCTACAAACAATTTCCTAATTCTTGGCCTTTTTTTAACGCCACTATGGTTTGAGTAGCCTTTCCTAATTTTCTAAACCATTTCTAACAATGCCTATGTCTAGAACCCTCCAAACAAATACAAGACTATACATTTTTCAAGATAACATTTTAAATCAGCCCATCTTCCTTTAGGAGGTCCAAAGACAGATGAATCAAATGCTATTTGCCCAATTGTGCTTCTGGTTATGTATAACAGTGGATTATATTGTCCCTGAATCAATCAATCAATCAACCATCTATCATTGATCAGTCATCTATCAACTATTTTAACTATCAGCGGAAATAATAATTTTCAGGTGGTGCTAAGAACATTCTAGATGCACAATAAATACCATAAAACTTATGCCAGTTCTCTAACAGGCAAGTGTGAAAAAATGAAAGTCCTAAAAACTCCTCCTGGCTTTAAAATGGAAAAAGAGTTCCCCTTCTGGATTTTTTATTCATAAAACAGCACAGACCAACTCCTCCCCTGGGTTTCCATGACAAAGGGAGAGTTTTCCCATAGGGTTGCATATGTAGGCTGGAAAGCCAGCCCTACATATTTAATGGTCTGTATCTAACAACATTGCATTAGAAATCCTCTCCTTGAGACTATTTCTCTTATGAAATGAAAAGTAGTAAAGAAAACAAAATTTTCACCACCCTGCCATAGGAACCCATGGGGACTTGAAAGGGCTTTGCATTTTCCTATTACATTGTACTTGGGAATAAGGTTGAGAAGCCAGACAGTAAATCTGATTCAACCAAATCCAAAGCACTTGGAGGAATCACCTTTCTATTGCAGATAAGTATAAAAACAGTACTGGAAGCACACTGGAATCTTAAAGATCAAACGCCAGGGGCTTTCTGTTAATAGATTTGGTAGCTAAGCAGTGGTACTTAGAAAATAGCCTTTATCTCTTCAAAAAAAAGGTCTCAGCAAAAGGAGCTCTGAATGTAAATAATTAGAATGATTTGTGTCAAGTTAGCCTCAATATTAGGTTGCTTTTCTATTACTTCTTCTTTGAAGAGCCTTATGTTTTATTCCTGATGCATTGGAAAGTCATAGTATAATGATCATGCTGGCATGTGAGGTTACACTGTGAGTCTTTCTGAACAGAATGGAACCCTAACCTCTCAATTTTTCCCCTAGATTAATAAATATAAAATTCACTGATATGATTTTTTGTATTTTTCTCATTAGAAGCTACTTCTGAATTTTTATACTATGCCATGGTGATCCATAAATCACAAATTCCAATATGCTTCATTCTCTTTATTATTCTTTTTAGTATAATTAAAGGAAAGTTAAACAGTCTTTTGAAAATAGTTTTCATTTTCTTATTTCTTCAAATTATTTCCTATGTGGAAAACCGACCTTCTTTTTCAAGCCAAATCACAAATATTTAAAAAAGGCCTAGTGCATTTTCAATTTGCTTCTTTTGTCCTCAAAAAGGTAAGAGGGTTTTTCAAAGTTTTTTCCAAAGATAACTGAAAGTAGGGTGTTATTTATCCAAGTGCCTAAATGAGATATACCAGTAAGTTCCCCTTCTCCATTATTTATATGGTCAAGAGGAAAGGACAAACTTCAGAGGAGCTAGAACTTTTGTCCAGAACTTGATTTTACTTTTTTTGGTCCAAAAAGGTGACGCCACAACAAGAAGAGACACTTAGAAATCTCTTTCGCTTGACATTTTAAAAACAGTTTTTTTCTGAAAACAAAGCCATTAGAACAGGCTTTCCTAAAACATGATGAAAAAGAGGATTTCAGGAAAAACATGCTGCGTATCCTGGAAAATCATGGAAACTCTGTAGTCATCTTTACAAGGGAAAGAGCTTTTCCCTGATCAAAAATGGTTAAGGCATAGGTGGTCCTGGGGTCACCATGCCGAGGTGTTCACACAATGTGCTCTCAGTACAGACACGGGTACTAGACCTGCAGTCTGGAGATTCGCATGCTTAACTTGTATCCCCAACTCATCCTGATACACGGGAAATCTGAAAACTCAGACCCATGGGGTTAAAGAGTAGACAGTGTGATCTCTCCAGGGCAAGCTCAACCCTGTGACTTCAACTTTGTTTTCTTTCTCTGAAAGGTCTTTTAATTTTCAGATTTAGTCTAGCTTTTTATATCCATCTTTTCACTTCTTCTAAGCCTATAGGTCAGGTTCTCATGACCAATGAATCTGATTGCAGTAATTAAAAAAAATCTGTCTTTATTTTCTTTTCTTAGTTTTTTGAATATGTAGTACTGCTGCCATAACTTAATTCATGGTCCTTTTTCTTTTTCTTTTTTTTTTTTTTTTGATGGAGTCTTGCTCTGTCGCCTAGGCTGGAGTACAGTGGCACTATCTCAGCTCACTGCAACCTCTGCTTCCCGGGTTCAAGTGATTCTCCTGTCTCAGCCTCCTGAGTAGCTGGAACTACAGGTGCATGCCACCACACCAGGCTAATTTTTGTATTTTGAGTAGAGATGGGGTTTCACCATACTGGTCAGGCTGGTCTCGAACTCCTGATGTCAGGTAATTCACCCTCCTCAGCTTCCCAAAGTGCCATGGTCCTTTCTCTTAAAGACCAATGGCAATGGCTGTATTGCTCCATGTGTTCATGCATTCAGTCAACAAACATTCATTAAGGGTTTTCTCTGTGCAAGATACTGCATTAGGCATTGGGGCTACAAAGATGAAAAGGACATCGGTTCTACTTTCAAGGAGCTTTCTCTTCTGTGGAGGTATAGACATAAAAACAGACAGTAGTACAACGTGATGTCAACATTGACAAGAACTGAGTTGAGAAGAATGAAAGCTGAGTGTAGAGTATGTTTTTTCAAGAGCAGAAACCAGTGACCCAAAGTTGATTAAACTGAGATCAAATGGGAAAAGGTAAGGGCACTTACACCACAATAAAGGGGATAGGGCATAACAGGTTAAATCAGGACCAATGAAAATAGACACATGGTGGTGGTACCTTAGGGCTGTGACCACTTAATGAGAAAACCAATCAATTTCTAGGGAGGGTTCAAGGAGCGAGGGAGGCATTCTCAAGGCCTGGGTACCATCAGTTGGCCAAGAGTGCCACAGAATGTGTGTTCACGCTGTATCTTACAGGCGATGCATGCAGCTTCTGATGGATAAGTATTACCCGCGGAGCATCAGATGGTCCAGAGGTACAGAGTAGGGGTCCTGGGTCTGCCAAGTAGGGGCTCTAGGGAGAAGCTCCCACAGGGGTCTCTCTGAGCTGATCTTGAAGAATGAGCTGGTGTTGGGGCTCCCAATCAGATGGAGCCCATGTTGAAAGGCTCATGTGGACCAAACCCACTAAGGGTTTGGAAAGTAGTTAGTTTGGTGCAACTGAAAGGCAAAGTGCATATGTTGGAGAGGCAGGAGTTGGGGCCAGAGAAGTGGGCCAGGAGATCCTACAGGGTTTTATAGTCTACTGTGAGCAGTTTAGTATTTTTTCTGGAGAATCATTGAAGGGTGCTAGAACAGCCCAGGTGGGGTCCAGAAGGATACACAGGTATGGCGCTGGGAAAGCCAGGTGGGGTGGGCAATGGTCCAGATTGATGACAGGGGACAGACGAGTGGTGTCTTGTTCACATCTATCAATCATGGATTCTTAACTGGCAACTCCATGACACATTTTCCATTTTAAATGCATTATTTCATTTTTACCTTTTCTTTTTTTGAGACAGGGTCTCACTCTGTTGTCCAGGCCAGAGTCCAGTGGTACAATCCTAGCTCACTGCAGCTTTGAACTCCTGGGCTCAAACAGCCCTCCTGCCTCAACCTTCCAAGTAGCTTGGATTACAGATGCATGCCACCATGCCCAGCTACATTTTTCATTTTAATTAGGCTCTACTTCTTACAGAGCCCTATTTCCCTTTCCACGTGCGCCCTGCCAGCTCAAGCCTTTGCTTATGTTACTTGCGAGAAGTAACTTCCTTCACCAGGAGTGATGGCTCTTCTCTTAGCCTATCCACAGCTTCTTCATCCTTTCAGGCAGATCATGCAGATAAAGTAAATTAGAGAAGCGAGCTGAGTTTGTTCATTCATCAAACATCTGCTCTTTTTCAGGTACTCTCCTAGGTACCAGGGATGAAGTAGTGAACAAAAGAGGGCAAAAACCCCTTCCTTTATGGAGCCTACATGTGCATTACAGGATTCCAACAAGAAATGAAATAAACCAGTAAAATATATAGCATTGTGGAAGAGAGTGTGGTGATTCCTCAAAGACCTAGAACCAGAAATGCCATTTGACTCAGCAATCCCATTACTGGGTATACACCCAAAGGAATATAAATCATCCGGTTATAAAGACACATGCACATGTATGTTC
Source organism: Pan paniscus (assembly GCF_029289425.2). Taxonomy (NCBI): domain Eukaryota; kingdom Metazoa; phylum Chordata; class Mammalia; order Primates; family Hominidae; genus Pan; species Pan paniscus. The sequence goes on along the minus strand of NC_073263.2, from coordinate 95,886,592 downwards.
ATTACAGCACTATTTACAATAGCAAAGACATGGAATCAACCTAAATGCCCATCAAGGATAGACTGGATAAAGAAAATATGGTACATGTACAGCATGGAATACTATGCAGCCAGACAAAGGAACAAGATCATGTCCTTTGCAGGGACATGGATGGAGCTAACACAGGAACAGAAAACCAAACAGCATTTTCTCACTTATAAGTGGAAGCTGAACAATAAAAATACATGGACACATGGAGGGGAACAATACACACTGGGGCCTGTTGTGGGGGCAGGGGGAGGGAGAGCATCAGGATAAATAGCTAATGCATGCGGGGTTTAATACCTGGGTGATGGGTTGATAGGTGCAGCAAACCACTATGGCACACGTTTACCTATGTAACGAACCTGCATGTCCTGCGCATGTATCCCAGAACTTAAAAAAGTTAAAAAAAGAATTATACAATAAAAATATACATGGCATGTGCTAAAGTGAAAACTAAAGTGGAGGGGGGGACTGGAAGCCTGTGTGGAGGTGGATGCTCATGGAAGGCCTCACTGAGAAGGTAGCAATTGATAATGTAGGGAAGCAATTTCTGTTCTTTTCATAGACACATTTAGATTGATATTAATAGCATACAATTTCATCATTTCATTTCCTCATTCATTTTCACAAGAGATAGTCTCACAGTTTTCCCTTGAAACATGACTCCCTCATGGACTGCTTTTGCATTTTTACACTTTCAGTACGATGTGTATGGGGATTATTTTCTCTTCCAGAAGAAAGCAATAGTGCATGCATGAAAATAAAAGGTAACTGACACTTGGCCTTGGTTGGGAAGATGACTGAGAGGGTGGAACATGGTGCAACCCTGGAGGACGATGGCCGAAGAAAGAGAAGAGCCACGGCCGGGCGTGGTGGCTCACCCCTGTAATCCCAGCACTTTGGGAGGCCAACGCGGGAGGATCATTTGAGGTCAGGAGTTTGAGACCAGCCTGACCAAATGGTGAAACCCTGTCTCTACTAAAAATACAAAGATTAGCCAGGTGTGGTGGTGGGTGCCTGTAATCCCAGCTACTTGGGGGGCTGAGGCAGGAGAATCGCTTCAATCTGGGAGGCAGAGGTTGGAGTGAGTTGAGAACATACCACTGGACTCCAGCCTGGGCAACAAGAGTGAGACTCTGTCTCAAAAAAAAAAAAAAAAAAAAAGAAGAGCCATTGGCCTTGGCATCATGCCACATGGACACAGGAGCCAGGAGAGGTAGAGTTTGTTTTACAATAGAAATATATGGATTTGAACATGGAATCTCCTGATTTTAAAATTCTCTTTCCACTTCCATCCTTGTCTTCATCATGATCATCATCACCGTCATCCCCACCACCATCACCATCACAGCATGGGCTGAATGAAACACATCTGTATAGATAGATTAACACTGATGGCTGACAATTTGTAAGCTCTGCCTTGCAGCTTAGTTTAAGAGCAGTCTCAGGTCTGAACCCTTCCCAGATAATGCCAATTCATCTTGCTGTCTGCATTCTTTTCATTTTGCACTCATTTGCTTATCGATTCATCCAGCATTTGCCTAGAGCTTACCGAATAGCAGAGACTGTGCTGAGGGCATGCTCATGATGAGAACACATCTTCCAGAACCTTTAGTTGAATTCTTTGGCTATTTTTTGTGCTACACATAGCATTGGAAAGTGTTGGAGCTGGAAGGCACTCCTGAAAGTGAAATTTATTTTGATCATCCTATCACACAAATAAGCACTTTATTTTATCAGTATCTCATGCATTTGGTTTGTTTCTTGTTTCATTTGGATATAGATTATCTCTATAAAACATCTTGATGCCCCTGGGAAAGAATGGTATCTTGTTTTTTTTTGTATCTTTTTTGACAGTGAGCTGAGTGTTGAACACATGGTAGACACTCAATAGATATTCTTTCAGTTGACTGCTGGATTATGGAGAGAGCCCCATAATTTTCAGAAAAAATCTTACATAAAGACTGATGTGGAGTCCATCAGAACTTATTCATTCCTTGGAGAGCAGAAGTTTGACTAGATGAGCATGTGAGAAAAGAACAGAATATGTTATTCTGTACAAGATGCCTCTGAAGCTAAGCATCTGTAAGAGGAAATGTTCATTGTTGCAAAGAACCATGATGTTGTCTTTATCAAGCACATGCAGCCATAGGTGCAAATTCATTGTGCATGTTATTATATGACCACAGTGTTTGCACAATTAAAAAGGAAAGAAAGCATATTTTATGCTATTCTAGATTTGCATTTTTTTTTCTTCAGTATCACTGGATTTGTGGCATGAGTTGGATAAAGTTCTGAGTACCACCTTTTGGAAGAGTCAGCAAGCTGACACCTTGGTTATTGCTCTCTCTCCACAACTTCTTAATTATTGAAGCAAGAATGGCAGAGTTAAAGCTTTAGTTCCATAATTTAATAAATACTAATCAACAGCCCAAGAAATTTAATTAGCTCTGTCAGGTGACTGGATGAAATTTTCAGCATTGAAGCTTTCCAGAATTTTAATTTTCAGTACGTGTGATCACTATTCCAATTTGAAGGGGTAAGTGCTATTTTACTGAATCTGAAATGGTGCCATTTAAAGAGGAATGTGTGTGTGTGTGTATATATATGTTCCTCGCACACGACTTTCACTCTTTTTTTCTCAGGAAAGTGTTAATTAGTGGAGAGGCCTCTTTACACCGAACAAACAGGCTTTCTGCTGACCTAGATCTAGATCGTTTTGTTTTATTTTCTCTCCCAAATCCCCAAATGAGGTGCAGCATCTCATTTTCATGAGGAACTGGGGAGGAGAGAGGATAAAGCAATCTCATGTCACATCAAACACTCATGATTTGTTTAAACATTGAATTCCAAAAAAATTAGGTTTTGGATTAAATGATGAAATGGGTTTCCAGGCAGTAAATGCAAAGCCGCACTCATTTTTGCTTGTCGGTGGTCTTGAACTTCGATGCCATGCACAGTGTGTTCCCATTGCTGGGTGGTTCAGCAGAAGAAAGTCGCGCTCTGTGATGGAAGGTGACCCACAGGGGCAAACTCATGTCTCCCTCCCTTCCTTGTAAGTCGTATCTACTTCTTTTTCTCTCCTTAGCACTGAGGAAGGAAGGGAATCCCTCCCTGACACACGTTACTGTCAGTTATATCTCTTGGTGCACTGCAGAGACCACCTCTGCATGAGCTGTAAAGTGACTTTAGACCAAGAGAAAAGCACTTGTGTTTTCCTTAGCTAAAGGACATACAGTTCTCCAGATACTAAGAAGATTCTACCAGTAGCCACTTCTCTGTAGACATTTTTACATACAGGTGAATGCCCCAGTAGCTTAGCCACCTTGAAGGTTGCCCCAACATGGAAGAATAAAGACATAATTCTGGTCTATCTTGAGTTTGTGGGCTAGATCAGTTGGGTCTTAGAATGAAACTGACAGCACAAGTCAACTTGGGCAATAATTAAGGATAGTTCAATAAGGTACTTGATATACAGGTAACAGCAGAGTGTAGAAAAGCCATAAGGAATAGTGCAGAACCTGAGGTGAGTAACATGGAGCAAAGTTACCACCCTAAGGCCTGAAGGACTGAAGTATGGGGGAGGGAAAGAGCTCTGGACTAGCCAGGAGAGGGGAATTGTGACCTTCCGTTGAGGTGCTCAGCTAGTCTGAAGCAACCTCACAGTGAGGAAGCCCCGAGAATGAATGTTGGGGCCTCACTCTCTCCTTTAGGAGCTCCTACAGTGCCTCCCAATGGCCAAGGTTAACTGGAGTCAGCAGACATGGGGGCCCAGGGATGTAATTCATATCCTCAGCCCTCCAGCAATGGGCAGGCTGGAGAAGAGAGGAGAGTGGACTAGCAGGGGCACAGAGAAGACATGCAGCCCCATGAGGTTGTAGCATTTGGGGTTAAGCGGGGTGAGCCTGGGATCCTGGAAGAGAGCCCAGTCCCACTCTCACCAGCCCTGTTCCCACACTGCCTTCCTCCTGCACTGACTTGAGTCTAGCTCCACCAGGCTCACGCAGACCTGAGACCTGGTTGGCCTCAGCTCACACCATTCTTTCTGTGCCTCACTGCTTTATACAGAGGCGAGCACACATCTCTTTCCAGGAGCTTCGTTAACACAGAGAGAGAGAGGAGTGGGTAGAACATGTGAAAAAGCATTTCCAGGACTCTGGTTTCCTGCCTCTTTGTTCTGTTTTCTTTTATTTATTTTTTCATTTTTATTTTTTTTTGCCTTCTTCTCTCTCCTCTCCTTGCCCTTTGTTCTCTATTTCTAAGCCTTCCTGATTGGTGTGGTTTAATTACCAGTCTGCCCTTGCCTCCTTGAAGTCATCTGGAATGTCTCTGAGACATCACTGCTGACTCAAACCCATAAGGGAAATTCAGGAGTATATGCTCCGAGGATCCGATTCCCTTAAGTAACAGCCTCTTTCTGTTTCATGTCTAGTTAATTTGTTTAAATCCGAGACAGAAGGAGTTAGGGTGGGGGGTTAAGGTCATAGAAGGGAGATCAGATCCATGACATAGCCACAGATTTGCATTTCTCCAGAGCTGTGGGTAATTAGCAGATCTTCCCATCAAGGCAAAGGATGATTACTGCTCAGCTTAGTTTATGAGAATAAGGAAGTAGGCTTCTCAGAGAAGATTGTGGTTGAGTGAATCTGAGGTGCAATCACAGATCCCGATGTGTCATCTCATCTCTGTGGAGGCCTCCGTTATTCAAGTTCTTTCCTATTGCTTTGTTTTTCCACAAAAGGCTCTGGTACACTAGAAAACCAGTCTATTTCAGAATCAGCATGGTGTAGGGGCAGCTTGATAAATTACTACCTCATGGGGACTCACTCTAGGCATACTTTGCTTTCAGAAATTCTCATTAGGCAGGAGAGTGTAGAGGGATCACCGTGGTTCTCTGTCCCCAGGTGGTGTTTTTTGTAAGCTTGGGGAAAAGTTGCCACCGATATACACTTTTCCTCATGACTTTTTATTTTTACGAGGTTCCTTCTCCTCAGTTTCTTTTGGCTTTGACTGGATGCTGCTAACCTTTTTATTTAGGAATCTTTTCAGTATTGCTTTCAAGGCTCAGGAAGTTTAGTATAGCTGAGACTTTATTCCCCCAGGTCCTGGGTATTTTCTTACCCACTCATCTAAAATCTTCCCCTTCCCCTACCCAGTAATTAATTTTTAAAAATCAAAGTCTATAAACTTCAGAGATTCAGGGCAGGGTCAGCCCTGGCCAACCTGAGAAAGCCAAGTTTGTTGGTGGAAGTCCTCTCCCAATGCCAATTTCCTTTACTGTGCCTCTCTTTCCCTCTCACCCCCCTCATGTTCTACTGAGATATCAGATATTCCCACTGTGCTCTCTAGCTTCTCAGAACTGACTGGGAGGATGCCCTAATGCCATCTGTGTGCCCCAGACCTTCCTTTCCAGGGCCTCATCTTTCACAAAAGGGAATTTGCTTTTCATTCTGCACACAGCTGGAAGATGGATAGATTACTCTTTCCAGGGAACATATTTGCATATATAATATGATACATACACACATATTATGAGTATCATTATATATATTCATATCTCATGTATTTATGTATGTATTTAACAATGCCTTCTGGAGATAATACTATAATCAAAAGAGAATTCTGTTTTCTCATTGTGGGTACCACAATGGGCAACCAAGAGAGATGTCTGGGGTCAGATGAGTCCCTTAAAATTGTCCTATATGCTGTGGCTGCTGCTTTGTATATTCCTATGACTAAGTCTGAAATTGAAATATTCTGCAGCACAGTGGTTTTGACCCTTGGGTGCATATTGGAATCATCTGAGCAGCTTTAAACATACTGATGCCTAAGTCTGGACCACAGAGACTCTGATGAAGTTAGTCCACCTGGGGTGCAGACTGAGCACTGAGATTTTTCGAAACTCTCCAAGTGATTCTAATATGTGACCAAGATTGAAAAACCCTGCCTTGGCAATTGGCTCTGACAGGAAGGACTTCCACTGACAGGGGCACGATGGGATGCAATCATCAGGCTGTATGAAGTTGGAGAGAGCCTATTTCAAAGATACCAAAGATGAAAGGTTTACACACACACCGCACACACAAACACACACACACACACAAAAGATATATATATATGTATATATATATTTTTTTCTTTGCACATCTTCCGAGAGTAGGATTTTGTGCTCAGCATTGAGGAATCAAAGAAGTACAATTCCATCATCCCAGTCAACAAACTCGAATTGTTGGGAACATCTTCCCTTGGATTTCGGGAAATTTTGTTAGTCACCAACTGGGTTAGATAAACATAGTCTTAACTCCTAGTGGAGGTAAAGACAGATAGATACATAGTTAAGAATCACCCAAGACTGTGTGGCAAAGGGCATGTGACACAGTTACAAAGGAAATGCCATGGAAGTGGTTACTTATGGCAGAGGAAGGTTTCTTGGATGAGTTGGCTTTTGAGTTGAACCTTAAGGAACTGTTGCATTTTGACAGTTGGAGAATTAGGAGAGGACTTCTAGGTTGACCAAAGGCAAGCAGCCTTCAAAGAGCAGGGCCATTTGGAGACTAGCACATGTTTGCTCAGGCACAGTAGAAATAGGGGATAGTGTGTGAGGATGGGAAGCTGGAAAAGTCAGTGGAGGATAGATTATAGAGACATTGAACTTGATGCTATGAAGGTGGGGTTTAATTCCAAGGCAATGTGGATCCATCTATCTTTGTAAGTCCATAAGTGCTGTGATGAGATGGATGTTTCTGGAGAATGATAACTTCAGGGTTGGTGTCAAAAAAAGTTGGAGATGAAGAAGCTGAAACCAAAGGGATGAGTAGGGAGTAGGGAGACAAGTGCCATCACTGGAACCAGAGAGGATGGCCACATTTCTAGGACAGTGGCAAGAGAAATGGGAAAGAAGGGAGTGCTCATGTAGGAGACGCATTTCTGTGGCGGCACAGATAGAAATTTATAACACAACAGATGGTTGTGGAAGGTAAGTTAGAAGGTGAAATTGGTGATGACCCTGCAGTTTCTACCTTGGGTGGTTGAGCCTCCAGAAGTGCACAGCTTTTAAGTTGTAGGTGACTGGGGCTTTTCCAGGTTCCACAGGTTTCAGACAAGCATCATGAAAACACGTCTGCTCCATTCATCACTATGTGCCTGGTCCATCGTAGGCACATGTATTTGTTAAAACAAACAGGTATTTGTAAAATAAATAAATGCAACTCTCTGAGAAGGGAGTACCTGAGACTGAACAAGTTTTCTGAGGAGGAAGATAGGGTGTTTCATTTTTGTTCTGTTGAATTTGGATTCTAATAAGGCAGCAGGTGGTTGGAATTGCAAATCTGAGATTTAAGGGAAAGGCCAGGAGTGAACATGATGAGATTGTCCTCAAGGGGCTAAACATTTAATCAGGGATTCAAGATGTATGCATGAGAAAGTAGCTAAAGATAAAATTAGCAGTGTCAGAGGGTGGTCCAGCCACTGTGTGCTATAGGAGTTCAGAGGAGGAAGCATTTGTGATACAGAAAGCCCCATCCTAGACCACTTCAAGGAGTAGCTACTAAGGCAGGGTTTCTAAGGATGAATATGAAAATCTAGGAAGAAAGGGAAGAAATTCCAGGTTGAAGGAAGAATGTGAACAAAGATATAGGAACAGGAATACATAGGGGAGTTTCCTAGATCCTTCCCACTCAAGGAAACTAGCAGCATCGGCCTTATCTGGGAGTTTTTCAGAAAGGCAAAATCTCGGTCCTCACCTCAGGCCTCCTGAACTAGCACCTACATTTGAACAAGATCTTCAGGTGATTTGCAAAAACTCTGACTTTGGAGAAGTGCTGGTCTAGAAGATCACATTAGTTGTAGTGAAATATTTGTGTCACGAAGTATGTTATGTAGGGGAAGGTAGTGGGGACAGGTGAATGGCAAAAGGTCAATGCCATATACTGTGACATTACTCCATAAGAGTATATGTTCCATAAGAGGATATTGTACCATATACTCTTTTAGAAAGCTCATTTTGGTAGAAGTGTAGGAGAATCCTAAGGCCCTTATAGGCTGAAAGAAACCCATTCAACCAACCAGTCGGGCAGGGGAAGTTAGAAATTAGGACGATGTCTAACTCCAGGCTATATTTTATGATGCAGTAATGCCCTTCATGGCACTTGGCAATGACTGGAATCAGATGAATGACTGCATAGAACCTGATCAACCTGGGCAGTGACGGGAGATAGATGCTGTCTGCATGCTTTTCGTAACATCTGCCTCTCGCACATCGGGTACCCACCCTCTTTGGTGAACAACTGAACCATTTAACGGGCCTCTTCAGGTTTCACCCAAACTATCCCAAACATGGTTGTTATGCAAGGAAGTAGCTTGATTAAATGTGGAGTATATTTCCACTGCAGTTTTTTGTGTAGCTTTATTTATAAGAAGTCCTCATCCAAATCTCTACATTTATGTTTGATAACAAGGTACCTTTTCATCACTTTTGAATAAATCATAGTGAATAAGGAAAATAAAAGGAAAGACCTTACTTCCAATGGCCTCATTCATATTCCTAAATTATTTTAAAAAATCATATTACATTATGTCAAATCAATTTCTGTCTATAGGTGATTTAAAAAATACTAGTGGATTCATTTTCATCTCAAAGAAAAATTCAATTTCTGTTTTAGTATGAAATTATTAGTCATGATATTTGGCTGGGTAACTTCTGAAAGGAAATTATGCTGACCAAAAATCTGTCTGTCAAGTATATCATACTCCATCAAAGCACATAGTCCTGAAAAGTTATATTTGAAAACTAGGGGAGCTTTCAGGACAGTTGTTTCATTTTGATCATCTTTCCTACAAGAAGTTGCAGAGGTTTTGGACTTTATCACTTAATTTATTTCCAATCAAAAATCAGCAGGACTCCCAGAAGACCATTTTGGGTATGAGAAGAACACGATCTGGGTGGTTCAGAAGAACCATCCTGGGTATGGGAAGAACAAGAGACCATGATCAACACTACAGTTCAGATAGCAGTGTTCAGGAACCCTCGAATCGTGCCTCTGAAATGCTCAAATATAACATCATCCCCCAGTTCCTTGAGCTCACCTCCAACGAACAAAATGAAATGTAAACAAACTAGGTATTGAAGAAGAAAAAAGGAAAATTATACTCATGATGCTTCTTTCTGTTCACCTCTGTTAGTTTTATGCTATGGGTGGAAAGGCTGATGTGGAAAATAATGAACTAGATGAAAGTGTAGGATGTTGAGCAGTGAGAGACAAAGCTTACAGTCATCTCTGGAAGTGTCACTCTCTTCTTACTTGCCAGATAAGCTCTCTTCATTTTTGTTTTCATGCTTAGTCTCATCCCTCCTTCACTCTCCCTTCAAGACCTCCCCCTGTCTCCACGGTGTCCTACCTCCCACGCCAAAGGGTGACATAGGTATTGCAGTGAATTTTTTTTTTTTTTTTTTTGAGACGAGTCTTGCTCTGTTGCCCGGGCCGGAGTGCAGTAGCACGATCTCGGCTCACTGCAACCTCCGCCTCCCAGGTTCAAGCAATTCCCTGCCTCAGCCTTCTGCAACCTGGGATTACAGGTGCCCGCCACTACGCCCAGGTATTTTTTTATATTTTTAGTAGAGATGGTGCTTTATCATGTTGGCCAGCCTGGTCTCAAACTCCTGACCTTGTGATTCACCCACCTGGGCCTCCCAATGTGGTGGGATTAGAGGCGTGAGCCACTGTGCCCGGCCAGTGATTCTTGTTAGAAGTGAAACTTCAGAACATCCATCCACATGAGTGGAACATCATGAAGCAAGATGCTGGTTCCTATCAGAGGAATCTTACATAGCACAGCATTCAACATGTAATGAGATTAAGAACTCACACTCCCCCCATCCTCAACAGTCTACAAATTCATAAATGCCTGTTATGGGTTGAATTATGTTTCCTAAAACGTTACCTGGAAGTCTTAATCCCAGGAACCTCAGTATGGAAGGTGGGAAATAACGTCTTTGCAGAGGTAATTAGTTAAGATGGGCTCATACCAGAATAAAGTGGGATCTTAACCCAATATGACTGGTGTCCTTATAAGACAAGACCACAGACACAGACATGCAGGGAAATGCCATGTCATGAGGAAGGCAGAGGCTCAAGTGCTACAGCTGCAAGCCAAGGATTTCCCAGGGTTGTTGGCAACACTAGAAGCTTAGAGAAGGCCTGAAATAGACTCTCCCCTAGATCCTTCAGGGGGCGCATGCTTCTGCCGCTACCTTGATTTCAGACGTCTAGGCTTCAGAACTGAGACAATACATTTCTCTTGTATTAAGCCACTCCGTTTGTGGTACTTTGTTGTAGCAATCCTAGGAAGCTACAGTGCTCTTTAGCAAAAATAATAATGATACCAACAATGACAACAACCTGTCACATATGTCCAGGAGCCAGCCCTGACAGGTGGATGTTCTCAAGAGAGCTGAACAGCTTTCCTACACTGTACCTCTTGATTCCCAGAGCTGGGTCTGCCTGAGCCTCTAGCAAACTTAGACCCACGTGTTTCTCATTAAGCATGTAGATGGCACTATGCCCCTTTTAGAGAAGCATCGTAACTCTGCAATGGGCATGTTCTTTCATGTTCATGTTCTTAGATCTGAGGAGCCCTAAATAAAAGTAGATGAACAGGACATTCTCTGCCATGCACTAGTAACGATTTGGTAAATTGAATCATATTTTAAGTACTCAGAGGGAGCTTGCTATTTAAATTAAATTCTTTTGCAAAGTAAGTATGACTTTTTCTTTTCCCCCCCAAAATCAGATTTTTGGATCTCAGTTTTCTTAAAGTAGGGAGCACAGCCCTGTATTAGATACTATTACAGGGCGAGATATATATATATATATATATATATATATATATATATATATATATAAAACTTGGTGTCAGGTTAAGAAAGACAGAAAAATATTGACCTGCAGGTGTCTTCTGAGACATTATAGTCTGACAAATTTGAAATAATTTGACTAAGTGCTTTTTGCTAGCAGATTTTAAATTGAGAAACAGGGTGAATTTTATTATCTACTTCAAACGTTTGAGATTCTATAAATATAGACCAGTTAATAGATTTGTTTTATAAATGTAATAATAGTAGTGGTAATTTAAGAATATTTTATTTTCATATCCCAGTCCCACTTGACTGCTAGGAGCCCATATTTTTCCAAAAAAGGAAATTTCTTGGAATGTTCTGAGAGCTTAGGATAAAACAGGAACAACTTTAATTCAACAAAGAGAAAAGCTAAAGCAGAGGAATTTACAGTTAATTCATGGATTAATCCAGAATATATTGAATAAGTACCATGGGCTTCCACTAGTAGAATCTTTTCAAAGTGTAATTTTTATCTTTATAGAGACAGAGTTGCCTATTAGTGACAAAGCATATCGACAAAGAAAGGGTTAAATAGCAGTTGCAGACAGTGTCAGTGTCCAAATACTAAAAATAGTGTGCAAACAATAAATGCTCGGTGTTAGCGGGGGCTGGAGATACTCCTGGGAAGGGATTCGGTCTGTTGCTCTGATATTCTCTGCAGACATGTCCTTGACTCATTTCGGGGCAATGACCAGTCACAAAGAGTAAAATTATCAGTCATGAAGCTTCAGGATGCTTTTGCATGCACGTATGTGCAAACAAGCATTTATGAGTGCGGCAAACTCAAATTTCCAGATTCTGGGAAAAGAAAAGTCTGTGAATTGAAAATCATCCCTCCTGTGAGACTGAGACTGCTTCGTGGAGATCGTTGTTTCATTTCAAGCTCATGTGGGAGACTGCTTCCTTGGTTCCAAGGGGCTTTTCCTTCCTAATTCATTGTTAATTCAAACCTGAATATTCACATTCTCCCCTTAACAAAACATTCTTTACATTTCTAAAGGTTCACACAGGGCAGGGCCTAGGAGGCATGGGAGGCATTTGGTTATGTGATAAATAAAATATCAAAATTTTCCATAAAGATAAGATCAATATTGTTGATTTTTTTCTTTTTGCCTCTGAGCCAATTTTAGTCCTGGGTTCACAAATTATTGGTTGTGAGAACACCGTCAATAAACATTAGCCCTGTGTTTAAAACATCCTTAATTCTTTTCTGAGGAGGAAAAGTTTTTAGTTAAAATAATAATGATGGGCCAGGCACAGTGACTCACACCTGTAATCCCAAAACTTTGGGAGGCCGAGGCGGGAGGCTCACTTGAGCCCAGGAGTTCAACACCAGCCTGGGCAACATAGTGAGACCTGGTCTCTACAAAAAATACAAAAATTAGCTGGGCCTGATGACACATGTCTGTAGTCCCAGGTACTCAGGAGGCTGAGGTGGGAGGATCACCTGAGCCTGGGGAAGTTGAGGCTGCAGTGAGCTGTGATTGCACCACTGAACTCCAGGCTGGGCCACAGAGCAAGATCCTGCCTCAAAAAAAAGGTTAACAACCATAACAAGTTTTAAACAAGCTCTCAAAGTTGATTCATTCCCTTATTCTTCAACAAATATATTTCCTGTGCCTCTGTTGTGTCCTGAGCCCCTTGTAACACATGCGAGACCACTTCATAAGCCTTAATAATCCTAGCCTTAATTTTCTATTTTCCCTATTTCATGCTCTTCGACTTTCATTTTCTTATTCCCAGTTTTGGTCCTGGAGGATGCTGACGTGAAAGGAACAGCATGAGTCTTATGCACTCAGTTCTTCTGTCCCTGTATCTGGATTACCCTACTTAGTAAGCTAAACAACCTCGTGCTGATTCAGAGCCAAAGGAGGAGGGATCAGCCCCATGAAATGAGAGGCCGTGTGCTTTTGTGCGGAGGCAAAGGCTGCGGGCTTCATTAGAGATGGCTGTGAAGGAACCCATGTAGCCGGTGTCACTTATGATGCAGCAGGCTCTCCTGGCAAAAGGAGAGTCATTTATAGTTCAGGGCTTCTCCTGGTGGGTTAAATACTGTAAATCCTTATGAGTAATGCTGGAGCCATAGAATCAATAAAAACCAAAATGACCTTCACTCAGCCTGCCCTCGAAGTGGATGATCCCGGAGTGATAGACACCTCGTTGCTACATGGGGGAAATGTAATCTGGCAAAAATGACAAGGATCACTTCTGTGTTACTTTATTCTCTGCCTTTCTCACTTTTAATCAGTTCTGGCAGGGCATGAGATTTTCAGATATGTTTTCCAGTTTAATTTGTGAAAAACCTCATACTTCAGGGTGACATTGGCCATCCAGTGAATCAGGAAATCCCTCAAATCTCTTTTGGGAGAGTGGCAGGCAAAATCAGCTGCAACCCTGGACAGCTGCTCTTTGAAGTATTGAACGGGGAGCTGGCGAGACAGTCTAGGACTGAGGATGGGCTTACGAGAGAGACAGGAGGGAGAAGCACAAGGGACCCCGAGGTGCAGGAGGCAACCTCCTGATAAAGTTCCCAACACTGAGGGCCAGAGAAGAAAGTGCACCAGGGAGTGACGGATGGAGAAAGAATTTCCCCGTGGGATTCCAGTTCTTAGCTTTGTGCACGTGTAGTTTCCCGGGGCTGCCAGGAAAGTCCCACAACGGGGTGACTTAAAACAACAGAAAAGTATTCTCTCACACTTCTGGATGCCCGGAGTCTGAAGGTATTGGCCAGGTTGCTTCCTTCTGGAGGTTCAGAGGGAGGATCTGTGCACTGCTCTCTCCTAACATCTGGTGGCTCCTGGGCATCCTTTGACTGACGGCTGCATCACTGCCATCTCTGCCTCTGTCTTTACACGGTGTTCTTCCTCTGTATGTGCCTCCTCTGGGTCTCCGTGTCCAAATTCCCTTCTTATTAGGAAGCCAGTCATTGGATTCAAGGCTCATCCTATTCCTATGCGACCTCATCTGAACTTGGTTACATCTGCAAAGACCCTATTCTCAATTAAGGTCTCATTCGCAGGTAGTGGAAGTTAGGACTTCGACATATCTTTTTGGGGGACGCAATTCAACCCACAGTAGTGCTTTCTATTAAATAACCAAAAAGTATACTTTCAGCTACTGGAACGAAATAAATACTAGTTCTTCAAAGTGCTTTATTATAGTGAGAAGAAGCACCTGGGAGGTTTATTTTAAAAGGCAGATGTTGATGCAGAATCCCTGTGGTGGCACACATGATCTGCATTTTACAGTACTTGAGTGATTCCGATGCAGTGATATGGGAACCCTACTTTGAGAAACACTGTTTTATGGTACACCTTTAACTCTCCCCGAATTATCAGTGTCTTATTACTAATTCCCAGATATTTCCTACATTACATAACTTATTTACCTTTGACTCAGTTTTACAATGTGAGGTATAAAATGATTTCTATTGTCAGTCCTAATGCATTATTAATATCATTCATTAATTTCTGGTCTGTGAACTGAAACCTTACTCGGGGAAATCATATGTCACTGTAATCCTTATCCATTTTCCAAATTGGTTTGAGATTTATTCAAGTTATGAAAGATATTTTCCTTTGAATTTTAAAAAATGAGCTGCCATTTTGTTTGAAAATATTAGACCAAATCCAATAAAAATTTAAGGTTCATCTTGATGATATATTCTTTAGCATAGTAACAATCTTTTTTTTTTTTTTTTTTTTGAGACGGAGTTTTGCTTTTGTTGCCCAGGCTGGAGTGCAGTGGTGTGATCTCGTCTCACGGCAACCTCCACCTCCCCGGTTAAGCAATTCTCCTGCCTCAGCCTCCCAAGGAGCTGGGATTACAGGTGCACGCCACCACACCTGGCTAATTTTTTGTATTTTTAGTAGAGACAGGGTTTCACCATGTTGGCCAGGCTGGTCTCAAACTCCTGGCCTCAAGTGATCTGCCTGCTTTGGTATCCCAAAGTGCTGGGATTATAAGCGTGACCTACTGCACCCAGCCTATAGTAACAATCTTTAACATGATATTTAGTGCATCATTAGGGAACAAGCTAAGAGGCAAAAGGAAACTACTACTAGCCTGAGTTGAGAAGGAGACTTCAAATAGGATTTTTTTCATCTGCCCAATGAAGTTAATTACAGAACCTGTTAGTATAGAAGTGCCTAGAAGGGAGTCAATACTCAACAAATATTAGCTATTAGCTATTATTTTATTTTGTCGTTCAATAATGATAACCTGTGCATTTGGAAAGGATTTTCCCCTCATTTTACAAATTAATACCTAAGAAGCAAGAGGTAACAATAGAAGATAATGCCAGTGTTACCTTTCTTTCCTATTGCCTTCCAGATGTTTCTCAATAATGAGGCCAGAGATACTAAAGACTATTTGAAGTACTAAATACTTTTAATATGATTTGGTAATGTTAGCAAGGGGCGCATATTAAAACCTTTTATACAGAAATGTATTAAATGTTCCCGTGCAGCAAATATTTGCACACTGGATAATCCTTTTCTCATTTTTCATTGTGAACGAAAAGAAACCAGAGTGTTCTTTGTCTCCATTTATTAAACTGTTAATACTGTTAATATTTGTAATTGAAACTTAAGAATCTTATACACTGGTTCCATTTAAGTACCATGACACTATTTAAAGTCTTATTTACGTAGAACCCTTCTTTGGCTTTATATACATAGTGACCTCTATAGTTACACGTCATGTATACACATGTATCTATCACAATATATACATGCCTTTGGAGGTGTTCAGGATGAACGTAATTTTATAGCCTTTAAAGAAGGATCTCCCCAAGGCCAAATAATTGTGTGATGCCTCCAGAATTTTGGTCTTTTAATTTGCACAAACAGAGCTGTGGGAATGGAATGATTTTAATGTAGCTCCATGGCTTTCCTTTGGGTTTTTTATTTTTTAATTTCTAATTCTTGATAATTGGTAGATTTTTTTTTTCTAAATTTCTGGGAATGTTCTTCAGAGGAGTTACATAGGTAACAAGCAACATCCACAGTTAGTGATGGATTATTTTCCAGTAATGCATGACTACTCCACAATTAAAATGATTTCCCCCAAATCCCAGTCCTGCTATTACCATGAGTTTTAAGTTTCTCCCAGTTGCCGTTTAACCATTCTTTACCTTTTTGATACCTATAAGCAACTGAGTGGATACCACCTTATGGAGACATGAGAATTTTCTCATGATTTATATCTTTAAGCAAACTTAGAAATTAGGCCGGTGCGCTGGCTCACGCCTGTAATCCCAGCACTTTGGGAGGGTGAGGCGGGCGGATCACCTGAGATCGGGAGTTTGAGACCAGCCTGACCAACACAGAGAAACCGTGTCTCTACTAAAAATACAAAATTAGCTGGGTGTGGTGGTGCATGCCTGTAATCCCAGCTACTGGGGAGGCTGAAGCAGGAGAATTGCTTGAACCCCGAAGTTGGAGGTTGAGGCAAGCCCAGATCGTGCCATTGCACTCCAGCCTGGGCAACAAGAGCAAAACTCCGTCTCAAAAAAAAAAAAAGGAAAGTATGCAGGTTGCAAACTTAAAAATTGTGCAGATTTTAGTTTCCATAGATCATTCCTCTTAGAAAATTTAGAGCCAAAGGACTACATCTCACTCCATTTCAGCTCACTTTTATTTTACTACTTTGACCTACAAAGATCATCCCCCTTCCACCCTTGATCTTTTCATGCATTCCTGTTCTCAGAGTTCCAACATAACAGTGACCCTAAGTTGCAAAATATTCACATTCAACTTATTTTCTCTTTAGCAGTAAATTTCCTGAGGCTGTATCCCTGACTATCACAGACCCCGAGTGAGTAGTCAAAGAGATAAGTTACATCGCGTAACTTATGAATGACAGCGGGTGTTAGGAAGGGAGTGATTAGGAAAGAAAACTCCTAAAATAGGCCGGGTGCGATGGCTCACGCCTGTAATCCCAGCACTTCGGGAGGCGGAGGCAGGCAAGTTGCTGAGCTCAGGAGTTCAAGACCACCCTGGAAAACATGGCAAAAGTCTTGTTTCTATAAAAATATAAAAATTAGTTGGGTGTGGTGGCACATACCAGTAGTCTTAGCTACTTGTGGGGCTGAGGCCGGAGGACTGCTTGAGCCCAGGAGGTTGAGGCTGCACGGAGCTGTGTTTGCGCCACTTCACTCTAGCCTGGATGACAGAGCAAGACCCTGTCTCTTAAAAAAAAAAAAAGAAAACTCCTAAAATAACACTCCTTCACACTGAACCCATGGTAATAGCCTTTAACTAACTGATTCAGGGTTTACCCAGCTAGGTCAATGGCTAGAGCACAATGCCTCATTCCAGACAGAGATCATGGCCTCACTCCCTTCTCCAGCTATGGGCAATGGCAAGATAGAAAGCTGACCAGCTCGATATTAGGGCCATTTCCAAAACATCGGCCATCTCCCACCATGACTCAGTCCCTAATTCAGCCTCATGTATGTGACAGAGAAACCAGTTCCTGCCTGGGCTGTCCTCGAGACATTTTACATGGGTTTACTACAGACTTCTAAAATTCATGAAATTTCTTCTGGCTACTTGGACTCCATTTCCTCATCTGTAAAATTCAGGATTTTTATCTGGGTTAAATGAATGAATATATTCATTCATGGCAGATGGTTAGGTCTCAGTAGAGGCTGGCCATCACCAGTACAGTTTTCTCAGAGCACACTTGCCCTCGATAGATTGCTGTCATGATGGAGCACTTGGGAAAAATGGACCATGGCTGGTCAGAAAACCTCAGGACCACATATGGTGTAATTATTGAATCTGGTAGATGCAGTAACTCTCTGCAGGAGTGGCGTGAACTCAAGGATGTCACTTGGGGTAGAGGGAGGCAAGCAGAGGGAGCCAGGAGTTTCTGCTCTCTGCAGAGATGGTGCTGGCAAGCAGGATTGGTCACCTCTGCTCCTGAAGCAGTGGGTTCTCTGTCCCCATTTGCATTGGGTGCTGCTCGTGGGTTCCCCCAAACTCTCTGGTGTCAGCCACACCCAGAAGCAGATTAGGAATCTCTGGTAATTAGTAATCCCTGGAGATTACTAGGAATTGACTAATTAGTAATCCCTGGAAGAGGCTGTGATTATCTCCCACATCTGTGACCCAAAAGAGAGAATTTACCATCTAAGTGTGATTTCTATTTTTTAAAACGAGTGTTGCTAAGGAAGAACCTCAATCACAATGCTCACGAAAAGAAATCCACTGCAATGCAGAGACAAGTGAAAGGATGCAGCAGCAATCACTAGGGCAGAAAGTCTTAACGTGTGCGAATCGCCTTTGTCCAAACTTATCGTGTGCCCTCGAAGGTCACGGAATGCCTTAGGTGTTTCATGAGATGGACGACTTGGCAGATGGCACAGGCGTGAAGAGGAGGGAAAATGGGTGTGAATGTTCACAGGTGCCTCACTGTGTACTAGGCCCAGTTCTGAGGGCTTTCTGTGTCTTCTCCCGTTGGATATTATTATTTAAATGTAGCTCTGATTACTTTGAAAAACACAGCTAACTACCTTTTTAAGTATATCATGAATTACGCCTGTAATCCCAGCACTTTGGGAGGCCAAGACAGGTAGACCACTTGAGGTCGGGAGATCGAGACCAGCCTGGCCAACATGATGAAACCCCGTCTCTGCGTAAAATACAAAAATTAGCCAGGTGTGGTGGTGCACACCTGTAATCCCAGCTACTTGGGAGGCTGAGGCAGGAGAATCGCTTGAACCCAGGAGGTGGAGGTTGTGGTGAGCTGAGATTGCGCCACTGCACTCCAGCCTGGGGGAAAGAGGGAGACTCCACCTCAAAAAAGAAAAAAAGTGTATATCATTAATTAAATGTACTATCTTTGTTACTAGCCCTGGCAGCTCCAAGTCCTGACTCTGCCCTCACCCCTAACCAGGTTGTGAATTTAGATGAAATAAAATTTATATTTTTATTTGACAATGGACCTTTCCTCATCAGGCGCTGTTTACTGCATCCTACAGATGAGAATATCAAGGCTTCAATACATGAAAATCCCTGCCAATGAGTCAGAGCCCCCATGTGAACCCAGATCCGGGTCTTCTGAAGAGTTCTCTCCAAAGAGTTCTGTATCATTTCTCCTCATAAGAAATGAGGACAAATGTGTTGGTTCAAAGGCTCAGGGGATGCTGAGGTTGGTGGCCACAGATTTGTCTCTGAACAGGGTGAAAGTAGAAGGAGGTGTAAAAATTCTTTCCTCCTTGTGGTATCTCCTTTCTAGTGGTAGACATTTAACCCACTAGTTAGAAGGGTTTCTATAAGCCTTTATTTTACTAAGCTATCATAAAACAAATTCAAAAGAACCTCCTAGAAGCATTAGCATTTTTGATCCCCAATGTATTCACACTCTGGATTTTTTTTTTTAATTCTTAAGAGAATGAAGTTTTGGAATGCAGTAATAGTGTGAGTGATAAGTCTGCTTCGCAAATGATTTTTTTTCCTTCTGTAAACATAAATTCAATGCTTTTGGATTTTGATTACTTTCCCTAAAACATGCTCACATTTACTCTCCTTGTTTTTTCCTTTTGTTGTTGTTGTTGTTGCAGAGAAAGTAGATATTCCACAACCTCTCTTTCACGGAAGGTCACTATATTGAGCACCAACCCTTCGTTCATAATTCAGAAAGGTTCTCCATCCTGGGAAGAGCAACAAATTAAAAAACCGCTACCGACGTGCAGATATTTTACAGCGCAATCCAGCGAGACTCTGCATTTTCATACTGAGAAGTAAAATATGACCTAGACAAGACCCAGACACAGGCTCATAAGAAAGACTACGGGGCTTTAAAATTATTGCCTTGATCATGGAAAGAAACATGAGGAATCACTGGCATCCACAACTCAGGATGGTCTTTGGGGGCAATCAGTGTTTGAGGGAATGAAAGAACATCTGGAAATCAGCATATTTTGAGCTAGTTCACACCCTGCTTGGTTCATATTTCAACAGCTCTATGTACTAAGGCAGTTATATGGCCCTGAGAAAAGCAGCCTGGATTTATCCTTTGGGATTAAACAATTTCAGCAAAGCTAGCAGGAGAACAGGAGGTAATTCCCCCTCACTGGACTCTAAATGCTACACCTGTGGCTCGGGTGTGTCATGGCTCATTTTAACCTGCCACAACATTTTCCGAGCATCTACCAGCAAAATGCTTTGCAGGGCATTTTACTCACAAAAATGACTATACAATCTACATAAGAAAATGTCTAACTAATACTTCCTGGGCTTCTGTCCAAGTAAAGATTGACACACTTCTCTCTGACTCGCCTCTCTACACCCTTTATGCTGCAGATGACCAAACAAGAAGGAAAAAAAAAAATCACAACAGTGAAGAGAGCAGGGTCTTTCAGTAAGACAGGAAGAGAACGATGAGGGAATTTAACAGATGGTGCTGATTTTGGCACGGATGTTCTCCCTAAAGTTCAGATAATAACTCTGGAGTCTCTATAAGATAGTTGATTCCCAAAAGGTCTTTATTTCAGAAACATGCAGTTCAAATCCACACACATATAAAACAACAGATAGCTAGCTTGCAAAGTGTCTTGGTTTTCATCTCACAAGAACTCAAGAATCAACCCACTGTTAGATCCTGATTCTTTCAGGATTGTATATTCTAAAACAGTGTTTAAGGGACATTTTATGTCAACTATTTATCCCACTAGATGTCAAACCTAAAAGACTGTAAATTTGCCTCTGAAGTGTCCCAGATTGTCTAAGGAACAAATTATGTGTGTTATTCATAAAGGTCTCTGGACCTTTTTGAATATGTTTGTGATTGTAGCTGATACTACTTCTTGGCAAGGATTATATATCAAGGTGTACCACCCAGTGTGGCTCGGAGACTCCTGGAAAAAGATCCCAGGAGGATACATGGTTTACTTTGTCTACTTCCTATAAGGGTTTATGGACATTCAGCATATCCTATCCACCTTAATTTGAAAGGCTTTTTCCTGCTTTCATATGGTAGTATCCTCTCTATCACCTTATCTCCATAGGGACTTCTTTCTGATCCTGTTTTCTTCCCTTTATAGCGTTGTTGCCCTCCAGAGGGCAGAACCACCATGGTTTTGGTAAGGATAAGACAACTCACTCTTAAGTACTTTCTAGATTATGCTTAGTAGTAACCCTTTGGGCCGCAGCACACTCCTGGACTGAGAGTCATGGACCAAGCCCATGAGTAATAACTGCATGTACTTCTACCTCTGAAGGGTTAGTTACAATCACAATAAATAGTTGCATTTGCATGGTGTCTAATAGTTTGACTGCCTTCACATACCTTTAATCACCCAATCACCATCAATTAGCTATAAATTAGGTATAACTATTAATATTACTCTTTTTATAGATGAAGACTCTGGGGCTTAGGGAGGGGAAGTAAAGGGCAGAGCTTAAAGCTGGATTTCCGATGGAAGGTCCAGGGCTGGCTCTAGATAGAACATTACGCCTGATGTGCTCAGGAAGACACTCAAGCAAGGGCTCTGGGGCTGAATCCTTATTTTCTAGGTCCCAGGCCTGTGCTTCTCAAACTGGGTTGCACTTTGGCACCACCTGGAGGGCTTGTTAACACAATTTTGGGGCCCCACTTGGAGTTTCAGATTCCGTAGGTCTGGAATGGGGCTTGAGAACTCGATGTCTAACAAGTTGCCAGGGAATGCTGATGCTGTTGTCCCAGGAACCATAATGAGAAGGCCACTGTTTCAGAATCTAGGACAGTAGTCCTCCATCTTACTTTCACACTAGAATTTCATGGCATGCTTTAAACATCTATATTGATACCTGCACTCTACTTTAGAAAGATTTGGTTATTGTAGAGAAGAATCAGGGGGCACTGGTATTTTCTGATGTTCCCCAGGTGGTTGTAATGTACAGCTGAGGTTGGAAGTCACTGTTTTAAGGCAGGAGCCAGCAAACGGTGGTCTCCAGCTGGCTGCTGCTTTGTAAATAAACGTTAGTGAAGCACAGCCATGCTCATGTGTTTATGCATTGTCCATGGCTGCGTTCAAGATAGAATGTCAGAGTTGAATGGCTGTGACAGAGACCACTGGGTTGCAAAGTCTAACACATTCACTCTCTGGCTCTTTATAGGTAATAAAACAATATAGAGGGAACTACAGAAGATACCCTATACCTTCCAAGTTTCAATATATCTTTCCAAATCTTGATAAAGGCAATGTGGGGAGCATCAGAAAACAGAAAGAGGGTGAGCTCTTCTATAAGGGGCTTGACTCAAAGTTGTGATTTCATTTTTTTAAAATGACCTTTCTCTCTCCTTCTCTGCTCTCTGTACACCCATTCTCCTTTCCCACCATCTTAATAGTTTCTCCATCCTAATAGTTGCACAGGCTTCTCCATCATGCATTTGGACTCAGCTTCACTGGCTATCTTCATTGCATGCTCCCCTACACATAAGCAGCCTGTTGCAGTGGAAAGGGAATGGTAATTGGAGTCAGAAGATCTGAACTTGAATCATACCTCTGCTACTTAGTTGTGCAATCCCAGGGAAACATACTTAGCTTCCATGGACCTCAGTTTCCTGACTAGCAAGACAGAGAATGCCCTACTCTTAGGGTTATTGCAGGGATTAAGACAGATGACTTGAAGTGCATTGCAAAACTGCCCAATGTCTTACACATTTCATTTACTACTTTGGCCACAAGTTCTCAGGAAAATGTACAAAGTGCAACTAAAGGACAATGCATTGATGCATTGATTTCCTTTTAGGATTCACCAGGAAGGGATAGGAACTGTACATCTTCTAAAATTGGGTTTATCTTAGTTTGACAAGAGGGGAAAAACGCAAACTTTCTTAAGCCGCTGTTTTTATGACTTACTGGAATCCCAGGATTAGCACAGAGAGCCTGCACACTCAGATGCTGACCATAAGATGCCGTACAGCGCTGGCCATTAGTGAGATTTATGGCCATGACTGCATCTAATGCGTAATCTGGAAAAGGGCAAAATATGAGTTGAGAAACTATCTTTACCTAAAACTTCAAAGTTAGAAATGAAGTGGAAGAAATTTATAGTAAAAAATTAAGGGAGGCCCTGAGTATTTCACAGCTAACTTAGGTGGCTCACAAGACTTCCTGGCTCAGCACTATATTAAGAGGGTAATGTATACCGATATTAATTCATAAAGCAGATGAAGACCCTGGAATCCTTTCCCATCCCTGATGCACAGACCAATTGCATCTCTAAATCCCTCATCTATCGCCCCTGGGAAAATCCTGTCATGTACAGAATCCTCGCAATGATTTCCAGAAACTTCATGTAAACATACAGAGAAAAGAAAATGTTAACCTCTCTCATAACTCACAAGCAGTGGCCAAAGAGAAAAGTGTCTTTCTTGTAAACAGAGATCCTCACATCTGTTACTTCTCTTGCAATCTCCTGACATCAAATTCGCTCATAGCAAAACTCATTACTGGTCAATTCAGTGAAAACCACCAAACTGATTTTGTTTATAAAAAATTCCAGAACATTACAGGAAACAAAAACCTTTTCGAAAATAATCTATTTCTTGCAACAATTCGACACAACGGCATTATTATTTCTATGAAACTATCATAAGATTTTAAATCACATGTTTTGAGCTCTACTCAGAAGGCAGATTAGCTGCATTTTGGTATCTCCATGCCAGAGACCAACAGCTGAGCCAGCCCCACACCAGAGAGAATAAACTGGCAACAAAAACTATGTACAGAGAGATTAGGCAAAGACTTCGCATTTTCCATTTTGATAAAAACTTGCAAAATGGAATAGCAAGAATATAATTTGAACAATCCGTCAGACCCAAGACTGCTAGTATCTTTCTTTTGTTCTTTTATTCCCCCTACTTGGAACTTTCACAATTTATCACATTGCAGATCTAGGAGCACCATTTGAATAAGATTAGGTGACGGCTAATTACTACAGTTCAGCTGAATCCAGCTGCCATCCATGGGCCTTGTTAAAACCCCCAGTGACCAACTTCTTGGCCTCATAAGCACTTACTGGAAGAAACCAAAGCCAAAAAAGGATGAGAAAAGGGGCCCAAAAGAATTATAAAAGAAAAAATTAACTTTTTGAATATCAAGTAATAGTCAAAGGAATGTCCAGTTTCTAGAACCTGTTCGGGGAGATTCTTCCAGCCTGCTCTTACCCACCTCTCCCTTCTTTAATTCCTGTTGCACAAAGCATTACTGCCTCATAGTTTGCAATGACTGAGTCTCAGATGGAGAACAGAGATAAAATCTTACATGACTCTAGATTTCTCCAACGCTTATTGACGAGAAGAAAAAAAGAGAGAGAAGAGCACATGTTTTTAGTTTATGAACTCTTTGATATAATCCAAAATTGGCTTAATATCTGTATTCCAATGCTTAAAACTTTCCCTGAGGAAGAAATCTCTTGCTTGAAAAAGACTGGTAACCAAATTAATTTACCTTTTACTTTTCCTAAGTAGTGATCCTTGCTTTCCATCTTGCCTAAAAATCTTTGTATTCCCAGGTTTAACTCAGAATTTTCATACTAGGATCCTTTCTCATACTATTTGGAAATGCATGAATTTATGAAGGGACCATTTTAGGTGGACACTCAAGCAATACTTCCAACAACTTGACAGACAAATGCTGCTGTCCATGGACAAGGATGAACCTCTCTTTGTTCTTATTTGTGCCTACAATGCAGATAGATCAGTTCTGGGCCCTCTGCCTGACTCCATGTAACCACACAGCTGCTTAAAATCTGCTTGGGATTAGGGGTGTACACTGGGCTATGGAACCAACTAAAAATATGGGCCCAGATGGTCAGCAATCACTCAACCCTGGCCTCATTTAGGGGTTGCTCTAAATCAGGGACGGGCAAACTTCCTCTCTGAAAGGATAGGTAGTATTATTTTAGGCTTTGCAGACCATAGGGTCTCTATCACGATGACTAAGTGCTGCTATTGTACTGTCAGTACAGCATTAGACAATATCTAAATGAATGAGCAGGGCTGTGTTCCAATAAAGCTTTATTTATTAAAATAGGTGGCTTGGCCCGTAGGTCATAGTTTGCTGATTGCTGCAAAGAAACTTGTCTGACTAGCTGACCCCAACTCATACAGCTTCTGGTTTACCTATTTTACTAGTCCCCATCCTAAAAACCACTGCATACAGTTTCTTAAATCTGCCAGTTAGAGTTGATGTAGCACCCTCCAAATCAATCTAAAATGTGATAGAAAAAGGAGGCAAATTTTATTAAATATTTGGAGGGAGGCCTAATTTCTGAGATCAGAGGAAGATACTAAACTCGTAGAACAGTCTTATATGGTTATATCAATGTAACAATCAGCCTCTTAAGAAAACCACATAAAAGGACAGCAATCAACCCAACAAACCCACTAGATCTCGTATCCAGAGCTTTTTGAAATAGGCTAAGGTCTCAAGAGATATATAGGTGAATATGCATTTTCTCCTCTGTACCTTTTTGAGATTACACAGGGAAAAACATGGAGCACAGAGCTCATTGCATATTGACTATTATCATCCACCTTTAACAGACAAGGATTTGAGCTGTGCTTCTCTTAGCATGATGTACCTACGAATCACCTGGGATCTTGTTGAAATGCAGGTTCTGATGCTGCAGGCCTGGGGTAGGACCTGTGATTCTTCATTTTTTTTAACAGGTGTCCAGGTGATACTGATGCTGCCAGTTTAGGAATCACATTTTGATAAACAAGGACTTGGGGAAGTGGCTAGCAACCTTGGCTGCACCCCAAGGACATGCTTTAGGAAGCTTTCCAAATACAGATGCTGGGTCAGTCCCAAGCCAAACAGATCAACATCTCTAAATACGAGGCCCAGGCATCAGTATTTATTAATGTTCCCCAGGTAATTTTCATGTACAGTCGAGACCGAGAGTTCCTGAGTTAGAGGCTCAGAGAAGTTAACTGACTTAACTGACTCGCCCAAGGTCACTTGGCCAGTGGCCAAGCAGACTTTAAACAGGGTAAAAATTTTGCTGACCCCATGATCTTTGAAAATGATCCTAAAAATTATTACTAGGCAGGCATAACATAGGCAAGGGTTGCATCGTTTCCATAAGAATCGCTAATGTGAGAGAGAGAAGAAGAGGAGAGGTGGGATTAAACTTATTCAGGGAGTTATCAGTCCTGATCGAGGGAACACAGAGAAAGCAGGCAGCACAGTTGCTCTGTTCCAGTGTGAAATTCCCTTTCAAGGATCACTATTTCTTCATGAAAGCAACATGGTAGGAGCCTCTCGGAAGGCATATTCAAGTTCAGCAATGCGCAGTACCTTCAGCTCCTTTGATGAATCACTACACGATGAAACTTTAGAGGCTGAGTAATCACATTTGGCTTCCTTTCTGCCTCTTGGGAGGTTCAAAAAGTCATATTTATGGGAATGGGTAAAATTTCTGACCCAGGGATTTTTTTTTGGTCCCAAAGAGGACCAAGGTAAGAGAAGAGGAGGAGGAGGAGTAGGAGGAAGGAGGAGGAGGAAGAGGAGGAGGAGAAGAAGAAAAGCAATATTGGGAAATTATCGGACAACCCAAGATTTTCTGAGTCTCCTAAACGCATTCAATCCCATGTTGTGAATGGAGGTCCATTTTCATCTGGAAAAACATGAATTTCAATTACATTTACGCAATTGTTCAACCACAGTTTTCAAGATCAGATGCATTTTCTCACTCTCTGCAGATCCTGTGGAGAATAAACCTCACCCCTGGGATGAAGACCTTGGCTGTGTAATTTGGGACATGCTACCTCAAAGGGAAAATGAAAGCGTGATTCTCTTCTGAGGGAGGAATTGGACGTCTCCCAGACTAAGCAAATGGCAGCTGCAGACGGTACTGCGAGGCACAGATCCGCTGCTGGGAACGACATCCTTCGAGGTGGAGGATGTGAGGGGCCCAGGGTGCGGTGGGCCCTGGGAACACTGTGAACTCATGTGAAAATTCCTAACGTTGAACATGCAGGGAGAACCCAGCGTTTTGCCAAATGTTTTCAGGAGCTTAAATTTTAAGCAACATTTTCCTGCACTTCTGTTCTTTTATTCTTGAGGACATTTTAGTTTCTTTATTTTGTCCCTCTCTGGCTCCATTTTGGGCAAGAAAGAAATACAAATCTTACTCTAAAAGATACTAACCAGCTCTTTCAAAAGGGAAATAAAGCTGAGAACTCCAGTGTCAGTGGGAAGTGTCTCACCAACGCTATTTCAGCCCCCCGGGGTTCTTCCTCAGGAGCTCCAGAGTTGATGGGGACCCATTGGTCAATGTTCAGAGGGGTCACAGCAAACACATTTCACACTCACACAGAAGCTTACAGTCCTGTCGCTCAAAGGGACTGCAGGGCCTCTGCAGTTCACCCCTGGTTTTAACGATGAGCAAACGAAGGCTTGGTGATGGGCAGTGACCTGTCGAAGGTCACATAGTGATGCAGGGGCTCCCCAGCCAGCATCTCCTCCCACAGCAGGCTGCCCACTTCCCCAGCAGACGTGGAGCAACAGACTGGAATGAGCCCCCTTTCCTTTCCCTGAAATACTCAGTGCAGTGACTAACATAAGGTTCATAAATATTATTTGTTTGTTTATAATTTATATACAATTGCTTCCTAGAAAGACTTGCAGGAGGCAGGGCCATGCTGCTGGCTGTTGACAGGGTCTCTCTTCATGTCTGCTCCTGACAAACACAGAGCAGTGATGTCAGACGGCAGCTGCCATGAGTGAGACCAACGACAGAACAGCGACAGAACAGCCAGAAAGCAAAGCTTTGATCCAGCATCCCCAGGAAGTCTTCGTGTGGCTTTTCCCTCTCTCTACTGGAAACCTCGCTTTAGGGTGAATCCTTCCATGTAGGAGCCACGAAGTCATTTTACATGTCTAATTAAGAGTAGTCATTCTTCCAAGAAACACACATTGAACACATTGGCATCGGGCATGGAAAGATGGAAAAGGTAGGTTCTCAAAGGCAGTAGCAGTCCACTTAGCATGTGAGGTGGTATCTATCAGGATCACAGGCAAACTTGTTAAAAATACAGATTTGCTGTCCCCTGTACCCCACTGGCTGACTTAGTGTGGCCCTGGGTTGGCCCTTGGGAATCAGTATTTTAATAAGTTTCTCATGTAAATGATCCGAGTCCCACATATTCCGAATGCTGGTCTAATGTGCAGAGGAATCCTTTGAGACAACAGCCACAGATCCTTCTCTACTGTTGGCTTTGTAGGCGATCTCCAGGAAGTAGGAAAGATCACCCTTTCCTATTTTTTCTCCCAACAAAATCGGGGGGGAAGGGGGAGGAAGCATGCTTGGATGAAGAAGGCAGTTTTACCATCTCCAGGTGTGCAATGTGGCCCTGTTTCCTCTCCTAGGAAATCTCTCAGCTAAACTCCTGCCCTAAGAAAAGGAGGCACTGAAGCTGTTTAAGGAAAGAGAAAACTAGGTGAAACTCTTTGCACTTAGATTCCATTTTATAAGGGGCAGTGATTTTTTTTTACTGGGTATCACACTTCCTGTTAATAAAGTGAAAAAACAAAGACGAAAAACCTCTCACAAAAATACTCCGACCCACTCACTTTTGAATCTATATTTTTAGTCAATGTGACCACCTCAGTGTTACTGTAAAAGTGAAACTCTTGAAAAGGGGACCTGGGTCAGAGTAAAGTGTCAGTTTCGTGAGCAGACATTCCTCCAAGTGCTTGGCATTTTTAGAATGTTTTGCTTTCGTTTTTTGCTCTGACTGCAGTAAACGAACCGTGATATGAAAACACCATTTTTCTTGTGTTGTGGCCTAGCATTTCCTGAGAGAAGCCACAGCTGTGAGGTAGAGATGGGGGACATGGTGGGTGCAGAGGATAGAGAAGAAGAGAAGAGCTGGGAAAGAGACGCAAAAGGCCCACAAAAGGGAGAAGAGAAAAACATCTGCAATGAGATGCTCTGTAATTAATCATCTCCACGAAATTCCAAGTCTCCAAGCCCCGTCCGCCATGCAGTTTGCTGACACAGAGGGGGAAACGCACTTTGACAAACACACAACTAGTAAAACCGTTACAGCTATGTGAACAGCCAGGCTCCAGCAGAAGGCAGTGGCCCTTATTTTTAAAATTATGCATGAAATCATACATGTGGAGAAAAAGATAACAAATTCCCCTTTCTATGCCTTGGAATATGGGAGTCCCAAAAGTATCCTGAGAATATTTGCTGTCTCATGTTGGTGCTGATAGACGCTAAACTACCAAAATATTTAGCGGTAAAAGTCCCTTGAGAACGTTATTGTTGATAAAATACCAGTGGGGGAGCTGGAGGTAGACCCTCCTTTTCCCACGCTTGCATTTCTATAATAGATAGTCTCATAGGAGGAGGGAACAAGTTACTCTGACTTAATTTTCCTTACTCACAGAGTGCCCGTGTTTGCAAGCTGGAAAGACTCTTCGAAATCTCCTTTACTTTCACTCACTGTGTTGCTTCCCGCCATTTAACTAAAAGAGGAAAGGTTAAAGGACTCACTAAAGTTTCCAGCACATTTTCTGTGTTTTCACTGCAAAGTGACAACATGTAGGCCATAGAATTCCTCTTAACAGCGAATTTTAAATGAGTTTGGATGAAAAGGATAGTCAATGTAGGTTTATTGATGGTAACAAACCGACCATCTTGTGATGGCTGGGGAGGCTGTATTTACGTGGGGGCAGACTTTTGCTGTGAAACTAAAACTGTTCTAAGAAAATAAAGTCTGTCAGAAAAGAGGATCCATCCTGTTTGTGAAAGTGGACAGTGGATCCAAGGAGTCTGATTCTACTTTTTTTCTTTGTGATTATAATTTTGTGAAATAATTTTATTTCTGTTCCAGAAATAAAAAACCTAGGTCTTGTTCTGGCTCCTTATCTCTGCACTTCTGATCTGCTGTCCTTGTGCCATAAATCTTAACTTTGTGCCTCTGTTTCTCCTATTATTTTAAAAGGAGAGGAGTCAAGATGAGGGAAGATAAATAAGGTAAGGTAATTCTCTATTTTGGAATATATGTGCCTGTGTGTGTGCCTGTGTGTGTGTGTGTGTGTGTGCACAAGCACACCAAAAATACCTGATCTTAGTGGAAGAAAATATAAATAAATACAGTCAAAGTGATTTTAGTTATTTCATCTTTCTGGATTCTAGTGTTCTCACTGGTAAAGTGAGGGCATGGAGATGGATGTTAACATCCCTTCCAACTCTAAGCATCCCTGAATGTAGAGCAAATTCTGGAAATGTTTGGAATTGCTTGTCCCTGGTAGTAATGTCAATCTGCATGCCTGGCTCGATGCTATCTTACCGGGTTCCCCATGTGACCACCACGAAGGAGCGTCTTTGAGGGAAGGAGGTCATGGTCAGAGCTTCTAAGGATCAGGCTCTCGTCTCATTGTCGTCTTGCTCTGCTTACCCAAACAAGTTATCTTGCTTTTAGACTTGGTGTGAGTCAGCCCAAAGCCAAACATGGTAAACCAAAGAGCTCTTCGGGTCACACGGATCAAAAGGGTTGGGAAGGAGCTGACCTCAATCCAAGAAAATGCAATTATTTGAACCCAGAAGACAAAAATGTGTAATAGGGATTTTAACCAAAAGCCAGTAATCCTGGAAGGGCTTTTTACAATTCCCATGAGCCTTTTAAATAACTTACGCTGAAAGCTTCTTATTGTTTTAAATCAATAGAGCCATAGCTTTTACTCCTAATCATCAGTTCAACTGAAAATAATTTACTTGATATTATACTATTAGTATATAGGAAGCGCTTATAAAATGAGGACCTTGAATCCCAAATTCCCATGATCAGCAGTCTTTGAGAATATAACAGTGATTTAATGAAAAGCAAACTCAGGTGCATAGTTGATTTAATGTTCTGGGAACACACAATAGTTACTGGCGTCCAGACTGACTACCCTCTGCCCTGCCTTTCACCAAGTTCCTTTCTTTACTCCCCTTGGAGTGAGCACAAATGAGTGAGCCACGTTCTTCTCCAGGCTTCATCATAGAATTCTCTGAAGTTGCTCTGGGCACTAAAAATAGTCCTGGTGTCAGAAAGGAACATATCTTTCTTCTTTCTTCTCTTCTCCTCTTCCTCCTTTCTCCCTCCCTCCCTCCTCTCCTCCCTTCCTTCCCTTTTCTTTTCCCCAAACAGAGGCACTTATGAAAGTACTGTGGACGACAAAGAAGAGACAAAATAGCAGTAAACCCCTAAAATGTCTGTTCACCTCTTGTTTGACCTTTGACGGCAATAGAAACATCACAGACACCATGAGGATTCTAACGTTAGGCCCCTGGGAACAGAACATTCGGCCCTGGGAGTCTCTTCAAGAGAAACATCAAATTGCTGGTTCCAGTTGTTTCAAGTTTTACAAATGAGATATGGAATGTGAAAACCCTTTGTCTATCCTCACGCACGTCACAAACGTGGCGTATCCTTATTAGTATTTGGTGAACGACTATAGGCTGCCACGCAGATTCTGCTTCAATCTGGAACTATGCTGCATTTTCTGAGATAGGACAATGGGTGGACATAAATCTAGAACAGAAATTAAAAAACAAAAACAAAAAAACCCAGGTCTTGTTCTGGTTCCTCAGTCCCTTATCTCTGTGCCTCTTATCTGCTATCTTTGTTCCATAAGTCTTAACTTTGTGCCTCTGTTTCTCTTATTCTTTTAAAAGGGGAGGTGTCAAGATGAGGGAAGATAAAAATAGCTGCAAGATTCTTCTTGTGCCTGTCATTCCCCATAGTCAAACCTACTCTCGAAGCGCTGATCATTTTACAGTTAAATTACAGTTGGTAACTTGTCCCTGTGTTCACCTTCAAGGGAGTTTTTTTAAAAAGGCTATTTCAAATGCTGTTCACCTTCACATTCAATTCAATCACCTATTTTGGGGTTTTCATGTCCTCAACCAGTATTTCTACCTTGTCTGGCTTGAATTTTTTTTTTTTTTTAAGGCTTTCATAGATGGTCCTCGGTGGTGACGTGAGGCCACAGGCATGTACGCTGCTCTCAGAAATGAGTCACTGGAGAGGCCATGGGTCCCCTGCCTCTCTGTGTGCCATCATTCCTCTAGGTTATTTTCATCCACCATTTAGCTGCATCCTTCCCAAATACCTTCATGTAACTTGAATCTCTTATCAGCTTCCCAAATGTTCACCCTGGGACTTTTCATTGTCATCTTGCTATGTGGCTGTAACTTGGAGAGAAGCTCCAGTGTTAACTTTATTCGACAACAATGCCGGAAGCCAGCATTAGCTTGCAGTTCTCTTCTAGTCCTCAGCGACTAGTCCTAAATGTGCCGAGAAAAGCTTTATTTAGTAGCTTTAGCTCATCTTAAATGCTGCAGCAGGAAGCCATATCAGCCACTTCCTGTAAAGACTAGGGCTGGGGCAAGGGTGTTTACCTACAGGCTTTGAATTGAAGAGTCATTGAATAAATGAAAAATCTTTTAAAAAATCTACTTGAAATCCTATCGAATAATTTAAATCTTTGTACTTAAATGTTCTTGAGATTTTTCTATTTGTATAAGAAGTTTAAAGGGTTCAAGTGCAATCTTGTTACATGAATACATTGCATAGTGATGAAATCTGGGTTTTCAGTGTAATTATGCCATGAATATTGTACACTGTATTGCACCCATTATATTCTCATCCCTTGGCACCCCTCCCACCCTCCTACCCTTTCCCTCCAGTGCCTATTACTCCACATTTTATGTCCATATGCACACATTATTTAGCTCCCATTTAGAAGTGAGAATATGTGGCATTTGACTTTGTATTTATTAATATGATTAATAAGAATAACAGCTAAGCTTAATCTATGATTGTTATTGCTATTATTATCACTGGTGTTAAGAATATCTAGGCTGAGTACAGACAATGGCTGAGCTAGGAGCTTTATGCACATTGGCTTCTATCATCATTACAAACAAGATTTTACAGATCCGAAAATGAGATGAGATTAGGTAATTAGCACACAATCACATAGTCAGGATTTTGAACTTGGCTTGTGTGCTTGCAAAGCTTTGAATTTGGCATTTATGCTGTGCCATGTGCAAATTAAAAGGGGCTGTGCATCTGGTGGGCTGGGGCAGGCTCCGCTCAGGGGTTGGGAGGGATGAGAAGAGGAAGTTAAGGGAGCCGCATCCCTAGACTGTGTGGAGCTGGCTTCTTTCACAATCCCGTCATCCTCATTTGGACCACATGGATGCAGGTTTTATGAGGCTGTTCTTTTCTCTCTCTACCTTCACTTGCTCCCTGTCTGTCTGAGGCAGGGAATAAATGCATGAATAAATAAATGAAACAAAATACACATGTGTGCCAGACCAGTCTATCTAGCTGGTATATATTAGATGCTTCACTAGCCCATCAGGTCCAGAGTTTTGGCCTGGGCAGACTTCTGGGTGGTCTGAAGGAGAAACTGCCAATTTCAGAGTTTAATTCACTCTGGTTCTGCAACCCACAGCAGAACCGCACCGTGTGACCAACCCTGCTGCTTTTGTGGAGCCTAGCACCTGAGGCTGCCACAAATATGGCCAATTTTGTATCTCCATCTAAAAAGTGCTTTTTTTTTCTTTCTTTTAAGAAAAATAGAATGCACATATTATTTTTGTTTTCTTATTTTTAATTTCTATTTTTATTAAATTAAAAATCTATTTTTATTACTATTGCTATTATTATAAAGCAAATCCCATAAAAGGGATATTTTAACTGGGCTGAAAACAGTAATCACCATAGTCTGGAGCATAATATTCCACAATAGCAATTGATTAAGTAGTTGTACGAGACACACTGCCCATGAAAGGTATTCTGTAAAGACTCCCCCTGCCCCAGGCATTCCAGGGATTTGTCTAGTCCTGGTCCCTCTTCTCTGCCTGATTGGCCTGGGTAGGTGTAGTCGTCTGCTTTCACACTGCTGATAAGACATACCTGAGACTGGGTAATTTATAAAGAAAAAGAGGCTTAATGGACTCACAGTTCCACGTGACTGGGGAGGCCTCACAATCATGGTGGAAGGTGAAAGACATGTCTTACATGGTGGCAGACAAGAGAGAATGTGAGCCAAGCAAAAGGGGAAACCTCTTATAAAACCATCAGATCTCATGAGACTTACTCACAGTCTCGTGAACAGTATGGGGGAAACTGCCCCCATGATTCAATTATCTCTCACGGGGTCCCTCCCACAACACGTGGGAATTATGGGAGCTACAATTCAGATGAAATTTGGGTGGAGATACAGCAAAACCATATCAGTTGGTAAGTAATGTACGAAGGAGAATCTTTCTAGGTGCCAGCAAGGAGAAAAAATAAAGGATGTACCTGAGTTTGCCTCTCTGAAGGTCAGTGTTTACGGATATAGGTGACATCTTTTAGTGAAAATAGTTCATGAAAGAAGCCCAACAGTAAGGGTTCTGGAGAAGTTTGCAGCACCAAGAGCTTAGGTATTGGAGTGAAACTATGTGGTGCCTGGGGTCCATAGGCTCAGGCCTGGGGAGCTCTGGGGCTGCTGAGATGGGCTATTGCCTTTGTGGATTGGAAGTTTAGGGCTGAACCTGGAACAATATTAACCAATAGTACCAACTACCACATGGCCCAATGAAATAGGGCTTCCTAGAATATTTATCAGAAACAGAGAACTCAAAAAATAACTGTTCCAATGCTCTGCTCTAAAATGGTATGACGTGCCACCAAGTCAAATGATGCTGGTGAGGTTGTGGAGAAAAGGGGATGCTAATACATTGCAGGTGGGAGTGTAAATTAGTTTAGCCATTATGAAAAGCAGCATGGCAATTTCTCAAAGAATTCAAAGCAGAATTACCATTTGACCCAGCAATCCCATTACTAGGTATGTTCCCAAAGGAATACAAATCATTCTACCACAAAGACACATGTACATGTATGTTCATCGCAGCAAAATTCATAATAGCAAAGGCATGGAATCAACCTACATGTCCATCAGTGGTAGAACGGATAAAGAAAATGTGGTACATATACACCATGAAATACTACACAGCCATAAACAATGAGGTCATGTATTTTGCAGCTACATGGATAGAACCGGAGGCCACTATCTGTTCCTATCCTAACACAGGAACAGAAAATCAAATACTACATGTTCTCACTTATAAGTGGGCAGTAAATGATGAAAACACATGGACACAAAAGAGAGGAACAAAAGACACCAGGGTCTACTTGAGGGGGGCGAGATGGAGGAAGGTGAAGATAAAAACACTACCTATTAGCTACTAGGCTTATTATCTGGTTGGCGAAATAATCTGTACACTAAACCTTTGTGACACGCAATTTACCTATGTAACAAACCTGCATGTGTACCCCTGAATCTAAAATAAAAGTTTAAAAAACAATCTTAACTCAGAGTTGGTGAAGGAAGTTACCTTGTTCATGCCTCCATGTGTATTTTCCTGCACATTTCCTAAAATCAGCTAACACTGCAACATGAAATAGAGCATGTAGGAGTCAACAAGTTGGCAAGAAAGTAACAAACTTACAAAGGCTCCAAACTAAGTGAAAATGGGGACCCAGAAAAGAAAACAAGAGTACTAAGAATGGATTTGGTCCAAAGGACATTCCCCAGACCCAGATGACCTTAAGCCTTGATGGCCTTAGATTTGCAGGGTGGGCAAGGACAGGAGAGTAAAATACAGGGCTTCCCTAAAGTGACGAGCCAGTATCACTAACCCACCACATACAGCCGGGGTTCCCAAGGGAAAATCCTTAGGATAAGATGAAATAGAAATACCTTTCAACACAGGCCACCCAGACTTTCTATTGATTAATTTCCAAGGAATATAAACTCACAAAAAAAAAAACCCACAACAGAAACAAAGAAAACATGACATCTATAAGGAAATAAAGCACCATTTGTAAGAAACTGCAGAAATACCAGATGAGACCAGCAAACTCTTCAGATATTAGAAGTATCAGACACAAAGTAAAAAATAACATGTTTAAAATGGAAAAGGTAGAATTTAGAAATGTGATGAGGAGGCGGATACTGTTGAACACAGGACCAAGCACATCTGAAAATTAATTCATTAAGTACTAGAAAAATAAAATCATTGACGTTAAAAACTAAGTGGCTGGGTTTAATGCCAAATAAAATAATTTATTTAGCTGTTTAATAAACCTGAGAGACTAAATCAATTGAGAAGTAAATACATTATTACCAGCTAAATACATTATTCTGAATGTGGCAAGAAAGAAAGAAAGGTTAAGAGATGTGGAGGATGGAGTGAGACAGTCTCACATGTCCAATCAGTTATTGGATGAGTAGAGAAAGAGAGTGAAAGACGGTGAAGCAATATTTGAAGACATAATGGCTTAGAATTTTCCAGAACAATCAAAGAAACCAATCATGAAATTCAGGAAGCCCAATACATCCTAAGCAAAATTAATAAAAAAAGAAATCTATACCTACACATTATGACGAAATTATATAACAACAAAGGAGACCCTAAAAGCAGCTTGAAAGAAAATACAGATTACTTAAAAGGGAGAACTGATAGCAAACTTCTCAACAGCAGCAGTGGAAACCAGGAGACAGTGAAATATAAGCATCAGTGCACCTGGAGAAAATAACTTTTGACCTAGAATTACAGTTCAGCACAAATGTCTTTCAAGAATGAGGGCAAAAAGACATTTTCAAATAAAACTCTCAGTAAAGGAAAACTTATAATGTGTATTCCAGACCAAGGAAGTCACTCTGATGGATGGTTTTACGCAATAGGAATGATAACCAAAGAAAGTGGTAAAATGTGGTTGATTGTATATTAAAAGTTCCAGTATAAAATGGTAATAACAATCTTAACTTTTGTTTTGTGTAAAACACACACAACATTAGACAGAATGAAATTATCCCATAATAACAGCATATAAGTTGGGAGGAGAATTATCAGAATTAAGGTGTTCTAAGGTCCTCTTGTATTGTTACAAAAGAGGGCAAGGTATTGATGTATTAATTAAACTTGGACTTTGATAAGTTAGGATGCATGTTAAAATTTCAAGGGTAATTATTAGAAGAATAAAAACTACAGTATTAGGTTCCAAACACTAAAAGAAAAAGAGTGAAGTAAGAAAATATCCTCAATTGACCCACAAGAAAGAAGAAAAAGAAGA
This sequence comes from Pan paniscus, assembly GCF_029289425.2. Taxonomy (NCBI): domain Eukaryota; kingdom Metazoa; phylum Chordata; class Mammalia; order Primates; family Hominidae; genus Pan; species Pan paniscus. Next base: position 95,849,541 of record NC_073263.2, on the reverse strand, counting down.
CTAAAAAGATGAGACAAATAGAAATCGCAAAATGAGATGGAAGAAATAAATATCAATATTTCTAGTACATTTAGGTGAACTAAGTGTTCCAATTGAAATAAAAAGATTGTTATTCTGGATTTTAAAATAAATCTAGCTATGTGATGTTTATAAGAGACACATTTAAAACATAAGGGTTCAGAAAGGTTGAAAGTAAAATGAAAAAAGATATTTCAGTTAAATGTTTTTAAAAATTTGGTGTAACTACATTAATATTGGAAAGAAAGAGACTTTAAGGCAGCAGTTAGTAGAGAAAGGAAATCACTATATATACTGATAAAGCTCAGTTCACAAGAAAGATAAGTTTTAACTATATAGATGTGAAATATATACATCATCCATAAACATTTGTTTCTAGAATTTTCCATTTAATATTTTCAGACTGCAGCTGACCATGAGTAACTGCAACCACAGCTTTCTGTGGTTTCAAATGCAGTTCAAAAATATTAAATGGACAATTCTAGAAACAAACCATTCACAAGTTTTACACTGTGCACCGTTCTGAGTAGTGTGATGAAATCTCATGCTATCCTTCCCTGCCTCTTCTTAATTGCAAGAAGGGTGAGTATAACACAATAAGATATTTAGAGAGCGCGTGCACGAGAGATGATATTCAATAACTTTTATTACAGTGTGTTATAACTGTCCTATTTTATTATTAGTTATTGTTAATTTCTCCCTGTGCCTAATTTATAAATGAAACTTTATCATAGGTATGTATGTATAGGAAAAAAACAGTATATATAGGGTTTGGTACTATGGGTGGTTTCAGGCATGCACTGGGGGTCTTGGAACATAGCCTCCGTGGATAAAGGGGAGCTACCGCAAAACAAAGAAAAATAGGTCTACTCGCATAGTGAAAATCTCTCTTTCAGTAATTGATAGAGCAAACAGATAAGACAAAAATCAGTAAAAATACATAAGATTTGGGGCCTGTTCTGGAAAGGATCCTCTTATCTTCTTCCCTCTACTCTTCCATGAAGCAGAGAGCGGTGCCAATTCATGTGTGCCATTAGGAGCTATTGGAAGCTGCTACTCACATTTTGTTCACAACAACTGAGTGTTCCTGAATTTTAAAAAGTAGTGATGAATCACAAACATTTATATAAAAATAGCATTCTTTGGCTACAATTTGGTAAATAATTGTAACAATCTCTGAGTTGTCCACCTATTGTTATTGGGCACAAAGAGTGGAGAGTAATTAAAAAAGAAACACACACACATGCACACACATGCACACACACACTCTCACACTCACATACACTATACCCTTCCTTGTCATACTACGATCCAAGTTATTGAAAGTCAGCTTCTTAAAAAAATTCCTAAATATTGATTTTACTTCTCATTCTCCAAAATCATGGAGGAAGGAAACTTTAAAAAATGATTATACTGTAAAAAGCTTTTAATTTCATTCATTTTGTCAAAAAAAACTTGACAAAAGAGAGCATGAGGATCCTTTCACTTGAGCCCTCACCATTAAAATCCTAATGAAATACTTCTTGTTCCTTGAAGACATTTTGCATAAAGAAGATTTGATTTTCCTGAGTAACTGGAAACATTTTTGTGCAGACATGTCTTGCACTAAAGATAGCCTCTGGGTTTTTGGATTTTATGTGAGTAGATCAATTAGGGCAGTTTGCTGCCTCTATGTTTTCTTCTCAGAGCTCTTCTGGACGTTTTGTGTTTACCCTTTTTTTCTAGCATTCAAGGAGCTGCAAAGAACAAGCAAAGGAAATGCTTAGCTTTTTCAAGTACAGAGATGAGTGTTTTTCACAGAAATGAATGCTGGCTGCTTTGGGGAGTTTTCTGAGGTCAAAATCCCTTAGAATAAAATTTACAAAGTCATTGGTTTCCTGCCTCATCATGCATAAATAATTTATGAATTTGTATTCTAAGTTTTCTTCCAGCTGAATCAAAGCTCTACAATTTTGCAAATAATTCCACGCAGAAGCCAATGACACACACATTCCTGAGACTATCACTGACATGGATAAGTTTGCTGTTGCTGTCAGCCAGTGCAATTTCCCTGATTAACCTGTAAAAAGTGTTCTCCTTCAATGAAGGCTGTTCAGAAATCAACTGATATTGTACAAGAAGACAACAGCAGGTTCCAGAATGTGAATTCTTGGTGATTTTAAATGATGATGTATGAAAGAGACAGAAAGGGAGAACAATTTGATTTGCTGCAGCCAGTTTGGCCCAGAAAGAAGAGCAGAAAAATCGCTTTGCCTAAGCAAACACGACATGAAGTCATACAAGAGCAGCTCTCACAATGTGCAATATCAAAGCCTCATTTAAAATACATATTGTCTGGATCTGAAAGACATCTAGATGCCAGTAGTAAAAGGTTTTTGCTCATTCTGTTTCTTTATTGCCACTTTTCTCCTATTTCTTGGCAACAACTTCTGTATCCTCCTTTGAGACACTGCCTTCAGATTTGGGGTGGGATCCTTTGCTCTGGTTGAATGATGATTGAACTCAAAGTTCAGGTAAGCTCCGTTGGCATCCGATGCTGAAAATCAGCCTGACCGAAAAAGGATGATGGTTTTGTAGGACAATGTAGATACCCCCTCTCTAATAAGAACTTAGATTTCTCCTAGGATTCTAAATTTTTTTTTTTAAAGTTAGTTCTTTCAAAAGACCATAGAAGAGTTGGTTCATTTGCAGGGCAATCTTTACAAGAGCATGGTCTGATTTAAATTATAATTATTTTTGCCTGTCATCCTCTAAAGCAGAGGTGTCCAATCTTTTGGCTTCCCTGGGCCGTTTTTTGGAAGAAGAGGAATTGTCTTGGGACACACATAAGATATACTAACACCAAAGACAGCTGATGAGCTAAAAACAAATTGCAAAAAATCTCATAATGTTTTCAGGACGTTTACAAATTTGTGTTGGGCCGCATTCAAAGCCATCCTGGGCCACATGCGGGCCATGGGCTGTGGGTTGGACAAGTTTGCCCTAAAGTGTTGTGAGTTCTTTGATTATGGTCTAGTCACCTACACATGGTTCATGTTAGTGCACAATAAATATGGTGAATAAAGGAAAGACTGATTTTTCTGTTCCTTTTCATGTAAGGTTTGTCTTAGGGTTGGAGAGAGTAATGACATGGATTTTTATCAATTTAAAAATCTTGCCTTCATCATAGTGTTTGTGGTCGATAATGTTACTGTTCACTAACATGTCCTTTTTCTCTCTCTATGTGAGGCACATAGGAACATATGTCCCTGACTTCCTGATGGCTTGATAATGTGACTTGCTTTGGCCAATGAGATGTGATCAGTATGATGTGACCCTTCCAGGTAGAGACATGAACAGCCACCTTTGCCACATTCTCCATTTCCCCTGCCATTGTGACAGGTGAACCTCCAGATAATGGCTGCTCTGTCACCCCGGGTGCTGGAGTAAGGGTGATGACCACATGTAGCTGACTCACAGCCAATGCATAATGAACACTTGGCACATACAAGAAATAAACTTGTGTTGTTGTGAGCCATTTTGGGGATCGTTTATAGGTGTGGCCTTGCGTGGCCTGGTCCATCTGGATCAATACAGCATTGGAAAAGCTTCTACAGATATCACACAAACCAATTTCCAACAAAGTATTTGTTAGCCAGCAATATAATGGAGCTGCTGCTGGTGGTGGTTCATTCATTGACTATCAACCTGACTTTCTATTTTTTGATAGCTCAGCCAGTGTTATGGGTATAAGAAAATACCCATGAAGTCAGAGCCTTTGACGATAATGACTGTGAATGAACTTAGTAATAAAGTTATTGTGTATTGCAAATAGCTTTCTACCTTTAATAGTTATGAAGGGAAGTCAATTTTCACTCAGATGGGTTCCTTTTCATCTGCTTTTTCTCTACAATGTTTATGTCTGAGGTTTATTGCTAGCAGTAAAGAGTGTCCGAGTATGTTATGGGAATAGCCAAATTCCCAGTCCTTTAAAATGTATTCCATAGGCCCCAGAGTCTGTTAGAAGCTGATTGATTATACAGCAAATACACCAAAACTGGTATTTATGAAATATCCTATTTCTTCAGCTCTATCTCTCATAAGCATGAACATCACATTTGGGAGTTGTGGTGCAAATATCTCAGACAGCTAAGAGAAAATATTGTTGCAGATTTTCCATGACAAGGAAAAGGTTCTTTAATCTATCCAGTAATTTAATAAAAGATCTATGTCAACTGATGAGGCTCATGAACAAATATTTTTAAAGGTATGGTTTGAGCAGTTTAGTGTGGCTTGTCTATCCAGACTTCCATAATCAATCCACCAAAACACCAATTACCTAGCAGAATAAAGGACAGTTACCGTGAAACGAGTGTGCAGATGGACTTTTGCATCTGACTGGTTCATAACTGACAACAAAGCTTCTGTTTAATTTGTTCAAGGTTTGGGCAGAAAGTTCTGGCTTAAGAAGGGAAAATGAGCTATTAGACATGGCCTATATTAAGGACGCTACAGATGTTTAATGTTTTTAATTTGCATATTTGGCCAATGATTATTCATTTGTTAATATGCCTTCTACATATTCTTTTTTGGCATAGTCAATCTGAGATTGCAAAATCAAACTCCCACTTATTGTATGCTAATATTAATATTCCATGAGCCTCTATACTATGTACTGTTCTCTGGAGAAGACATAGCATGTCTAACTGACTTGGAAAGTAACGGCTTTTCTAAACAGTCACTTGCCTTTTGATGACGCCAGCACTAACAACATGCTATAATGTAGATTGTACATAGCAGCTAGTTTTACTAAGTGCTATGCAACAGAGAATAACTCAATCAATAATTTATTGATAGATTGATATCTATAGAATGCATCAATTTGGGTTTAGCTGAAGTCTAGGAATTCTGAAAGAAATTTTAAAGCCTGAAGCAGAAAATAAGCATATCAGCATGCCATAAAATAGATATAAAATCTCTAATAGCCCTATTTTGGCTCTGAAAGTGTAACATTTCATTTTTTATGATACAGAGGTCACCAAAGCTCTTGCTTAAGTGTTTCTGAGGATAAAGGAGAGTTTAATCCAGAGTTGAAAAGAGTTTTGTTAACAAATCGCCCCCAACATGATTTAATATAACTCACACTTAATATTAAGTTGTGCAAAATTGTTCCCCTTCCAAAACATGTTGCATAACATTATTTCGTTGTCAGAATCCATATGATTCTCTGAACATGTCTTAAAGCAGTGATGTGGACTGGGCTTTAGTATCTCCCAGGGAGTTATGTAGCCAGAGTGAGTGTACTCTTCCTTCTCCCCAGGGTATACAGCCCTGTGCAATTAAACACAACTTTGCCAGGACTGAAAGAGAGGTCTATGTGCCTTCTATTTTCACTATTCTTACACATGCCCAAAAGAATAGCTTCTCAGGGATGTAAAAATAGTTCACTGCCCATTGGGTGTGAACTGAAAAATCCACATAAGGGCAGGAGTTCCATCCAGGTTTCCAACAGTGCATACCATTGAATTAGATTCGTGCATCCTTCCACTCCATGGAATAAGCAGAATATCCTGGAGATAAGCCATCATTTTATATATGTGTCTTATGATGTTCCCCACTTGGGCCTCATCAATCACAGCCTCCTAAATGGAAAGAAGCCTGTGACAGGCGGCTCTCTCTGCTACCACATGCTGCTGATGTTGCCCGGAGAAGAGCAGAAACCGAGACAGAATAAGTTGGGTGGTTTGGTTTTAACGTTTTTTTATTTTCTCCCTGCTTTGAAAGCTCACTGCATTTTGCTGCTGTTATTACCAAGGGTTCATTGAAAATGAAACTGGGATGTCTCAGTGGGGTTTCGCAGCAAATAGATAAAGCAAGTTCAGGCAAGACCGGGCCGTTCACAACCTGAAGTGGATGAAGCAGTAGCCATTTGTTTGCTGGGGTGAATGGGACATAATTTATTCAGCTGCAGCGGAGGCTGAAAGCCAATCTGGCCTTGACCCATTTATCTTTAGAAAACTAATTAAAGTGGAGAATCTGGCTTACTGTTGTTATTGAGGTTTTACTTTTTTTGTTCAGGCCAAGCGAAGACTGAGGGTGAGTGCATGTGTGTGTGTGTGTGTGTGTGTGTGAGCACATGCGCGCGTGCGTCTTCGTGTGTGTCTGTGTTGGGGTGGAAGGTGGGAAATATCAGTTTCACCTAAACACAGTGGCTGAAGGTCTAGATAATAAAGCAGTTTCTTAAGCACAGCCTGACATCCTTTTGAAATGCAAACTAGTGGATTTAGCTGGGTGCAGAATCCTTTGAGGTGACAATGAAATGCCATGGCAATTTAAAATGAACAACAGACAGTTTCCTGATTTCTTATAACCAACAGTTTCTAAATCGCACCAAAACAGCCCCAAAGAGGCATGGAAGAACATTTTTATCACCAGCATTTTACTGAAACTGGTACTAACCATCAGGCAGGAAATAATGCCAGAATGTCAGTTGCTTTGTCCATTTTGTTTCAGAACAATTAAAAAAGTTGCATATCTTGATGATCTTCTGTAAGTACTTAAATATGTATGTAATAATATTAACAACATGTTTGTCACCAGTGACCTACCGACGAATTTCAAAAGTTACAGTGTATTTTTGGAAGATTCATATACAAAACAGACATCTGGTTTTTGTGTTGTTTGTTTTGGTCTAGATAAGGTTATAGGGACAAGTAGGGAAGTCCAGCAGACACAGGGATGTTATGATATGTATTCATTCCAGTATGTTCAAGGAAGTGACAACTCTTCAGGAAAGCTACAAGGGTCATGATGACCATTACATAAGGAAACTGAACTGGACCAGCTGCAGGAAAACCTGGAGCTCCCAAGAGATTGTGTTGGAAAGGGCAGACACTACTGACTTAACTGAAGCCACTTTAGTTATCAATGGGACCAATCGAACAGAACCCTGACTTGTCCCACCCATGATGTTTTCCCCTCCCCTTTCCCTCTTAGTGTCAGGAGCCCTTGAGCTATTTGTCTTCCCTGTCCCCTTCTCAAGGTCTTCCTTTCTGCAGCGTTCCTGTTCCAGATTTACCTCCTAACTTTCTTCACCCAAATTGCCCTGGTCTCAGGGCATATGGATATGGGCATATGATCTCAGGAATAATGAATGGGGATAGTACTCAGGGGACAATTTCTTTTTAAAAACATGATTTCAAAGAAGGGATTTTAGACATTGTGTTATCACTGCCTGGATTTAAGGCCAAACAGTTAACACTATGATGTCACAGGTGTGCTGCACAAATAAATATGTACCCCTCAGGTGAGAGTCACCTTCCTTCCTCAGTCCATGATACCATGTAGAGTGCATGTATTTAAGAAGTGTTATCAGGGCTGGACACAGTGGCTCTCGCCTGTAATCCCAGCACTTTGGGAGGCCCAGACGGATGGATCACTTGATGCCAGAAGTTCAAGACCAGCCTGGCAAACATGGTGAAACTCCGTCTCTACTAAGAATACAAAAATTATCTGGGTGTGGTGGTGTGCACCTGTAATCCCAGCTACTCGGGAGGCCAAGGCAGGTGAATTACTTGAACCTGGGAGGTGGAAGAGGTAAGATTCCATCTCAAAAAAAAAAAAAAAAAAAAAGTGTTACTAGCATGCAATGGTATTGTGGAAACCAGATTAGATAACTGACTATTTTGGTTAATATAGTCAAGTAAGATAGCCTGAGTGTTCTTGTCCTCAGCCCCATATTGGGGGTAATCTTTCAAGCAAAAAATATCCAATGTTCCCTCTCCAAATGCTCTGAATGCTCTGAAAGATATCAGGAAATTCAAGTAGAAAACGAAAAGCAAACAACCTATTTTTTAATCCCTTGAATTTTCTATGTCTCAGCTAATGGAAACATTAGCACCTTATGCATGAGGGCTGATGTTGGTTTGTTCTTATTAGCACAAGAAGAAAAAGGCCAATATATTCTAACAGGGAAGAGCTAGTTTTCCAGGCAGACTACGCATCGTCTGAACATTGGGACAGAATTTAAATCAGCCATTCCATGAGCTGGTCTTCCACCAAGATTAGATTGAAAACTTGGCCATTGGAAAAGAATATGAAAATGGTTGTTAACCATAAATCACAAGCAGAGAGGAAACGACTAAACAAGTTGGCTATGTGCAGTATTCAATCCACTCCAGATAATTTGGAAAGGGATAGTGGAGGAGGAATTTCTCAGGGACTCTCCGGAATGACTGTACAAAGACAAATGGGAATGAGAGGAAGAATAAGACCAATGCTTACACTATGCTGCATAGTCCGCCACACAGTCCTCTGGGAAGCAAGAGGAAAACAAATTTAAAGGAAAAAGAAAAAGAGATTATTCTATACATAATAGCACAGAACAGGCACAAAGTTGAGCTTTGTTGGTTGGCATTCCACCCATCCCCACCCCAAATTCCCTCAGAACGACCAGTAGGATATTTGAGAAATCCACAGCCACAGTACAGTGTTGAATACTTACTGGAGATTTATGGCTCTAAGTCATCACCAACTTGTTGAGTTAATTTCCAAACCTGGCTTTTTTTTTTAAATTTACTTTTATAAAATATATTCCTCTAAGATACACCATGCACAGTCCATTTTTACTCTAATGAATCAGCTGGAATAAAGTAACTGACACTCCCTGTCCAAGTGCGTCTGTGAGCTGTAGAACATGTTGTGCTCTAATTTTCTGAGCTGTACAACTAATTGCCTTTTACAGAGGCTAATTTGAAATACCTTTTGATGCTCAGATCTTAAAAATCGAGCTATTTTGTGCTGATTTATTTTTATACTTGACATTTCCAGTGAATTGGAACCGTCTTTTAAAAAATTATAGTTTCACATCAAATTATGTAAGAGAATTTGCAGAGTACACATTTAAGAATAAAGGAACATAACCAGTCTCTTCCTGAGTACAAACAATAATCTCTGGCCTGTTTGATTGAAAGTCATTAATAGTCAGCTAGGACAGAGGGGCTTCTAAGGGGAGTTTGTTGGTGACAAGAAAGCAACGTGATGGTAGGATGACTCTGTTAACTGAATTACTGCAGTTGATAACATTAGTATCCTCAACAAATCATGGCTGTTGGCGGTAGGGACTGCGATAGTCTCAGATGAGTTGGCTTTCCATGAGCAGCTAAATTTATAAAAATACATTCACTCATTCTTGGATAACACAAACCACTTTAGGGTAGTATGTCTGAAAGCTTCTGACTACCTCAACTGCTTCTTATGTGTATATAACTTTAGAGGAGCAAACGGAAATGTTCCCTAGAGATACAAAAGAATTTATAAGTTCCTTATAAATATAATAAGATGTTAAATGATGGAACTGGTGTATTTTTTAAGAGAGAGTTTTGTTTTCAATTATTTTATATAAGGTTTAGCAGCAGTTTACTCAGCTTGGGGTTGGTAGTTTTATTTTTAAAACAAACCCCATAATGACCAGTTCACATTAAAAAAATAGCTTTAGAATAACTGATATAAGAACATTTACCAACAGGGCCCAAATTTATTACCACAGGTACTAATTTAAATGGCACTAAGAAGTAACTCTCCAAGTGCTTTATAGTTATTTTCATTTTGGCAAAAGGGGTGGGGTGATTGGAGTAGTGTTTTGATATCGTCCTTTGAAGCATTTTTCTGCTGAAACACTTCAAGAAATGAAGAGAAATCTTTTCCAATTATCCTCCTTTTCTCAGACACATGCTTCTTATAAATATTCAGGAAACATCTTTTCCAGGGAAAATTAAAACAGGAGTAGGTAATATGAGACTTGTTTATAAACAGCCTAAATAGGCTGTAATGGATGACAGACCCATCTGGATAGTTTCGCAGTGCATCCTTCTTAAAGATGAGCATGTTTGACTGTTGGACTGGAGTCTGGCCAAGGATAACTCCCCCAACTTTCCAGCGTTCAGAGCTATATTGGAGCCCCAAAGGACGAAGGCCTCAGGAGAGCCAATGGCTGCTGAGACTCTGTTATTAGCTTTGGACCTAACTCGTGTCTCTCAGGAATAACCTCGGTATAGCTCCGTTTGATGCGCAAACAGTGCCTTGTTCTCAGGAGCTGAGCAAAGTGGGCTTATGGCTGGCTGTGCATTACACGTCACTAATTCTTACCATTTGGGAAGGGATCAGAATTTAATAAAAAAATCAGTAAAACTGCAATTTTCACTTACAGAGCCTGAAGCCACACCTTTGAGGAAGTAAATGCTACATGCTGTCTGAGAATGTTTTAGAATAAAATTGGCTTATTGATTTAAATACTTAGGCACAGAGTCTGGTCCTTGGCTTTTACTTGTAATGATACGTTTAACCATTACCAATCATTTTCAGAAAAAGATGGATAAAATATATTTTTGAGGGGTGCAAAAGGTAGAAGATTTTCATTCTGTTTGCTACTTGTCTATACTCTCAAGACCTTTATAGCTAGAGCATTTTGAACATTACCAATAAAGTTCCTTTATAAAAGGTTCAAATCTCAATTTTCATGTCCGTCAGATTTTAAACACCAGAGAAAATTCTCGAAGTGTTGATGCTTTACTTAGTTTATGCTAAGCTGCAAAAACATTGTCTTTAGAAACATATTTTTCTTGCTCTACTTCCCCTGTTTAAGGGTGTGTGTTTATTTCTCCCGGGGATGAGGGAAAATGGCTTCTCTGTTTCAGAGGGAAAAAATTAATTAGTTGCCATACATATCATTATATTATTCAAATTCAGTGCAATTTTAACTAAGTGCAAAATGTACCCCAGTTCTTTTAAAACTTTTTATTTTATTTTATTTTATTGTGGTAAGGATACTTAACATGACATCTACCCTCTTAACAGTTTTTTTTTTAAGTGAACAATACACTATTGTTAGCTGCAGGCACAATGTAGTACCTCAGATCTTTAGAACTTATTCATCTCACATTGTACTCCTGTTCTTAAATTAGATTTTACAAAAATTCAGAAAAGACTGAATTGTTCCAATAACTAAGTTAGAGCCAGTGAAAATGGGAAAAAAGGGACCAAACCCATACTCACCATTTGTCCTCTGGTTAGAAAGATCTTGATATACAATGCAATTTGTAAAGTAAAATTTAAACAATATAATCTAATGAAAACCATCATTTCTTTAAAACAGCTGACCAGTTATTTGGTGGAATCTAATTGGTTGTTTAAAAGAAAAGTGGTGACTATTTTTAAACTTTTCCTGAAACTGCAATAGAGAATAGATGTAAGCCGCTGAGCGCGTTGGCTCATGCCTGTAATCCCAGCACTTTGGGAGGCCGAGGCAGGTGGATTGCTTGAGCTCAAGAGTTCGAGACCAGCCTGAACAACATGGCAAAACCACGCCTCTACAAAAAAATAAAAAGCTGGGCATGGTGGTGTATGCCTGTGGTCTCAGCTACTCAGGAAGCTAAGGTAGGAGGATCACTTGAGCCCAGCAGGTCAAGTTTGCAGTGAGCCATGATCATGACACTGCACTCCAGCCTGGGGCAGAGTGAAGCCCTGTCTCAAGGGAAAAAAAAAAGAATAGATATAAGCCAGGTAAAGTAGAAGGTTGCAGCAACTACAAATATCTACACTAGAGAGAAGGTTTTATTTGCTAATAAATGGCAATAAATTTATAACAAAATGTAACAGTTAGTTACCCCTTTATTTTGATACTTCATGGATAGGCCTTTAGGTTGTAAGCACATTTGATTTTTATAGACAGAAATGCTGAGATGTACTTACTTTGAGGCCAAATTCAGCCAATATAATCTTATGAGTTCTACACTATAGAAGGATATTAACTAAAATCATAAAGCAATTTATAACAGTGACTAATAAAAGTATTTTCATAACTGGCAGTCTTTGAGATCTGAGTTTATATGACACAGTCAGATGTGGTTCAAGTGCTTTATGACATTAAGGATTTTATCTGTTAATTTTACATCAAGATAATTGGCAAAGCAACATTAATAGCACTAACAATTGTAGGTATATAAAGTGTTTACAGTACTACAAATGGAAGAAATTGAATTAAAAATAATCAGGCAGTATTTCTTTGAAATTATGAGCTTTTTTTTATAGCAAAATTTGGTCTTTAAAACACATTTAAAAATTGTATTTACTATGTTTATGGTTGTATTTTCCGAGTATTATAAACTGCTTTGATGATGGATATCACTGAGTCCCCTGACACACATCTAAACAGCTCAAAGAGTGACTAATTCTAAGGATTCCAACTTTTTAAAGACACATAAAAAAGAAAAAAAAAAATGATAGTAACATTGATTTGGGGTTTCCGGGCAAGGTCTTTCAAACAGAAAACTTTGCAAATAAGAAGTCATAATAAACTTGCATTATATCATAATTGAATACATAACCATTTTCAGAAAAGAACTGAAGCAGATGAGTAAGAAATGTGCTATTGCAATTATATCTCTGGAAGAACTGGCAACTTAGTTTTCAAATTAATATTTCATGAGAAATAAGAAGTTGAAAATGTGGTCACTGCACACATGCATTAATAGTTTCTTAATGGATTAATAGATTTCTTAAATAATCCAATACATGACCCAAAAGAAAGATCCCATTACTTTTCAATATTCTAATTAAGAACAGAGGCAGATATAAGCATGAGATGACTCTTATAACAAACTTTTCCAGAATCTCCTGGGAGTTTCAAAGAATGACCTTGGTAAAACAAAGCATCCACCATGGTTATCAATCTGAGAATACTCACCAGCCGGTCCAAGCTTGTGCCTGCAGCAGTTGTTGGTCTTTCCTCAGGATTGTAGGGCCTGAAACGTGTATTAAAATTTTCAGGAGCTGAGCGGGCAGATCTGAGGGCTGGAGCAGGTTTGGGCTGACCACATCCCTGAAAGACCTGGAAGAACCATTGAAAAGTAAAAACAGCTATACAATGAGTTTTCTCCTAAATTCATGAAGCAGAAATGTGCAATGCAATGGTGTCCACATTTCTTATGAAACTTTTACGTCCAATAAACTCTAATTTTGAAATGTAAACAAGTATAACCACTAATATAACAGAAAGAATTACCCAGACAGATACACAGTGACCAACTATAATCCCTGACTCATAGTTTCAGCATACACAGTCAATCTTATTATTGGTAGATACATATTTGCAAATTTGCTTACTCATTAAAATTTATTTGTAACCCCAGAATTAATACTCACAGCACTCTCATGGACATAGAGACACAGTGCCAAAAAATCTGAGTCATGTTCCCAGCTGAGGTTGGAGAAGACACTCTCCTTATTTCAGCTCTCAGACTGTAAACAAGTGTTCTCTTTGTGGTCTATGTAGTACAATGTTTTTCACATTTTTGTGCTTTTTCTTGTTGATTTCAATGTTTAAAATGGTCCCCAAGCATCGGGCTGAAGTACTGTCAAGCTTTCCTAACCACAAGATGTGTAATGTGTCTTATAGCAAAAATATGTATGTTAGATAAACTTCAAGCCTGAGTTATAGTGCTATGAGTTCAATGTTAATGAATCAACAATATATATTAAATAAGGTGTCTTTTCACAGAAACACACATAACACAAGGCTACATATTGATTGGTTGATGAAACTGTTGTGCCCAGTGGCTTGCAGGAGCCTAACCTTGTATTTCTCATTGCTGCAACGGTTCAGTATTTGCTAAGTCAATGTTTGCAGTGACTTTATAGAACATAACTACAATAAAGAGAATCAACTGTACTAAAAATAGGGATTGCAATAGTTACTCCACAGGATGATTTCAGGATTAAATGAATTGTATCTCACTTTTACATACTTGAATTTGGCATTCTATAAACATCCGTTTGGGATTCCTGTTATCATGACAAATTATTTCATTGTATAGCACATAAAGCCAAATAATTTCAGTGACTCCCCTTTGAGTAATGAAAATCTCTACTGGAAGAATTCTTTAAAAACACTCTCTTGAGCAGTGGTATAGAAATAGGACAAGCAAATGTGGATGAAATCCATATAATAACAGCTTCCTCTAATTTTGTTGTTGACAGCTGTTCATGTCACAATTAAGATTGCTATGGGAAATCAAACATTTTATTGTAATGATCTTAGGGACTGAGCTGCCAGTTCTTTTCCACAGTGATTTCACTCAGGGTGGTGTGGAGACACTTCCTTTGCTGTTTTTAGAAGCTTTACACTCTGTGCTGGTTATCGAGAGATAATACCTTTACTAGAACTACAGGAAATGCAGTAACATTTTCAGGAAACTTTGATGAAGTTTAACTTTATTCTATTTCTTCCATTTCTCCATAGCAGATGATTTTTCTAGATATTTTTCCTTCAGTAAACTTTTTGGGGTTATTTACGTGGGCTGATCCTTAACTTGCATGTAGTACACTTGCAATGCATTCGTTCCAGTTTTGTTATTTCATTCTGTGTTGTTTAACTCTAAAATAACCATTTTTCATCACGCATATGATGTGATTCCACTGAAGTACGCAGAGAGCTCCTGAGTGCCATTCACAATGACAAATTCCGTCTTGAGACACAATTCATTTTGTTTTACCACTACAGCTAATTTTTCTTTTGTTGTATTCAAAAGTTCTCCTTCAACTCAGCATTTTGCGGAGCGGCGGTACTTTGTCTTGGCATTCCTCGAGATTGCTCTTAACACACTATTGATTATTCTTCTCTCACACAATTTCTGAAGCTGATGGTGTAAACCGGTGTGATAAAGATAGTGGGCCCTTTTCTCCCTAGTGCCTAAATCACTTCCCTCTGGCAAGGTCGCTGCTGATGGAGGGCATTAACATTTCCAAAGCTCCAGGGATCTGTTGAGTGTGCTATTCTGGATTGCTTTGAAAGTGACAGCTGACTTTTAAAAAATGTAAAGCCTAAGGCGAAACAATACTAATGGCCTTGCTGAGATTTCATGAAGCCATGTACTGAAAGAGTTAATGGACTTTTTAATTCACCCTTTGGGAAAAATCTGGCTCACTGGGTTAAGTTAAATCAAAGAAACACGAATGCCCTGAAAGAATATTAGTGTTCTAGGGAGATATTTCATCATAATGGAAAAACCTCACGTTTGCTGGAATTTTTTTTTTTTTTTTTTTGGAGGGAGTTAATTATTACAGAACATAAGTTAGTTAATATAGCCTAGTAGCTTTCTGTTATTTAGGTCAGGTTTGGATGTTGAAGATAGCTTCCATGCAGAAATCACTGGGTCTGTGACCAAAACTGAGGAAAACACTGACTTCTAATTACTTCGGAAACAACACCTGGCCACATAATCAGGTGGAGACCTACATAACAATCTGTCACAACAACCTCACATCTTGAAAGCCCCTAAACAGAGATGCTATCATACCCTTAGAAAAACAGAAGTGCCATAAAAGAAACCCTTTAGTGTGGAAGTGAGAGACAGGACTAGCTGGATTTCCTAGGCCGATTAAGAATCCTGAAGCCTAGCTGGGAAGGTGACCGGATCCACCTTTAAAAACACGAGGCTTGCAACTTAGCTCACACCCGATCAGGTAGTAAAGAGAGCTTAAAATGCTAATTAGGCAAAAACAGGAGGTAAAGAAATAGCCAATCATCTATCGCCTAAGAGCACAGGGGGAGGGACAATGATCGGGATATAAACCCAGGCATTCCAGCCAGCAAGGGCTACCCTCTTTGGGTCCCCTCCCATTGTATGGCAGCTCTGTTTTCACTCTATTAAATCTTGCAACTGCACACTCTTCTGGTCTGTGTTTGTTACGGCTGGAGCTGAGCTTTCGCTCACCATCCACCACTGCTGTTTGTTGCAGACCCACCGCTGACTCCCACCCCTCCGGATCCGGCGGGTGTCCACCGTGCTCCTGATCCAGCGAGGTGCCCCTTGCCGCTCCAGATGGGGCTAAAGGCTTGCCATTGTTCCTGCACGGCTAAGTGCCTCGGTTTGTCCTAATTCAGCTAAGCACTAGTCGCTGGATTCCACGGTTCTCTTCCGTGACCCACGGCTTCTAATAGAGCTGTAACACTCACCCCATGGCCCAAGATTCCATTCCTTGGAATCTGTGAGGCCAAGAACCCCAGGTCAGAGAACAAGAGGCTTGTCGCCATCTTGGAAGCCGCCCGTGGCCATCTTGGGAGCTCTGGGCGCAAGGACCCCTCCATTACAGAAGTTCCCAGCCTGGGGATCAAGAGCTATTTTTCAGAATTTTACAAAACCTAATGAGAATGGTTTACGAAGGAGTACTTTGCCGTTGTTTTTGCTTAGAAATGACAAAAAACTTTTGTATTAGTCTTATACTGAGAATATACCTTAACATATATCTATCATATAACTTAGATGACTTACAAAGTAAAAATTAATAATTTGATGTTTAATACATGTGTCTGAATATCTGTGTCCTCCAAGAATTCATAAGTTGAAATCTAATCACAGATGTGATGGAATTAGGAGGTAGGTCCTTTGGGAGGTGATTAGGCTCTACCCTCAAGAATAGGATTAGTGCCCTTATTAAAAAACAACAACAAACGATCCGGACAGCACCCTTGTCTCATGTGAGGACACAGTGGGAAGGTGCCATCATCTATAAAACACCATGCAGGTCCTCACCAGACATCAAATCTGCTAAAGCCTTGATCTTAGACTTCCCAGCCTCCAGAAATGTGACAAATAAATTTCTGTTTTTCATAAGCCACCCAGTTCATGGCATTGTGTTATAGCAGCCTGAGCAGACTAAGAAGCAAGCAATCTGTTATCCTGAAAAAAGTATTTTTAAAATATGAGAGTCACAGGGTGGGTGACAAAGGAAATTTTTGGGCAGAAAACTTGGACCGTCTCAATTTTCTGAGTTTGCTCTAGCAGCAGTATAGTTAGGCACAGTTTTGTGGCTCATGAAGGCCATGGCTAGGTTAGTATAAGAGACCAGTTAGCCTTTTCCTCAGTGGCTTGGGTATCCCAACATTTTACATTTTGAATAAGGGAAAAAAAACAATTGAGAAATAATAATGTGATGGATAGGGCCATAGGTTCAATGACAGTCAGTAGATCAGTTGGTTATGGCTGGAGACGGAGATTGGGATCATCGGCTTAAAGATGGCACTTAAAGCCCTGAAACTGATTGCATTTACCAAGGACAAGTATATATAGGTGGGCAGATGGATGAGGCTGAGGACAGCCTATTGCCATGCTAACATTTACAGGGTCCTCTCTGAGCCTCAGTTTCCTCATCTGTCAAATGGGAATAACAATATTATTTACCACACAGATACACTATGATGATAAAGTACAATATGTAAGGCAGAAAAACAGAACCACGTGTCTAGAAAAGTGCATGCCTGATAATTAGTTAATTTTATCATGCCATAATCTGTATTTTCCAGAAGTTTTGCTTTCTAGATAAGAAAGTTTGAAGAAAAAAATGTCTGGTCTGATGTTTCTTGTTCTTTTCTTTCTTTTTTTAACCTTTTAAAAATCTTTTAATTTTATTTTAGAGACGGGGTCTCACTCCACTGCCCAGACTGGAGTGCAATGGCACAAACACAACACACTGCAGCCTCAACCTCCTGGGCTCAGGCTATCCTCTTACCTCAGCCTCCCGAGTAGCTGGGACCACAGGTGCATGCCAACCGCACCCTGCTAATGGATGTCTCTTAAATGTTTTCCACAAAATATTATTTTAAGGGCAAATGGCTGTTATACAAATCATAGATTCCACCTATTAAAGTTAAATTAGGTAACTTCACAAGGGCTCCATCATGATAACATGTGGTCAGACTCATTGACAGGGAGGATGACATCGGTAGTGTTTCCCAAAACTATTTGACCATGGTTTCCTCATGGGGTTCTCATAAGACTGGTGTTCCAAAGAACCCACCCTGAGATATACTGTGAAGGTGGTTGTAACCTGCCAAGGAGAGACGTGATTCAGATAGAACTGCATTGACTTAGAGGTATTTGTGAAGCTGTTCCACCCTCCTCTGCTTTTAATTCCAGAGAAGAATGCTATTTTAAGACACTAAAGGGCTTCTTTTTACAACAGAACAGAAGTTTTTAGAGGTTATCGCTGCAGGATAAGCCAACTTATTGTGATACAAATCATTCGCTCTACCCCTTTAAGAAACAGAATCGGTATTACCACCTCCTGACCGCTGCCTGCTTCTCTCCAAGGGATGTTGAAAGCGATAATTAGATAATTCGGCAAAATATTTGGAAGTTTCAATGTAGACAGATGCTACAGATGTACAAAGGAATTCTCCTTCCACCTAGCTGGCTTGCAAAACCTGTGGATTTTAGGAAGATATCTGGCTCATGAATCCTCTCTCTTAAGAGGATTACTAAGATAATGTCTCAGAAGTCTGTTGGCATTCTGAGATTAAAGAAGCTGACATTAGGATAGGAAGGGCTGAAAGGAGAAACATTTTATAATTCTGGAGGGATGGGAAGGAAGAGGAGGTGTGGTGATAACAGGTTTAAGTGCTGTGTCTTAGGTTTCTAAATACAAGTATTTTTCCTTTAAAAATATTAGGGCATCTTAACATATTTCCCTTAAAATAAACTAAGGTGCCCACTCTTTTGGAGGCACATGTAGCTTTATACCTTTACCTCTTTATCTTCTTCATTGTCTTTTGCAGCTTGATTATACATTTAAAAAGTCACTACTGGCAACCTGAAAAGCAGTGGCTGCAGGTAAATCCTGTCTCAGCTCCTGTGGTTTTTAAAAATTCTGCCTTCTCACTTTCTACTCAGCAGGTTTCCATAATGGGGGAAAGGTGCTGCTATTCTCATATAGGCAAATATTGAAATTTGCAAACAGAGCTCTAATCTTTTATATTAAATCCAGGTAACAGTTAATGTTACCTGGATTTAATTAGATTTGATGTTTTAAGGGTAATGTTTTATTTACCTATGAGATTCTAATTTATATTACAGTGTCAATGAATGAACTGTTAGATTACTACTTGGGAAATTCAAATATATTCCATTCATACTCAAGGAAATAGAAGCTATCGTATCTTCTTTAGTGTGGATACCATATATTTGTTCAGGTGCAGCCATTATTTTCACAAGAAATGACTGTGGAGTAACCAATAGGTGTTATCAGTGCATTCTGGTGGCTATAACAAAATGCCTTACACTAGGTAATTTATAAACAACAGAAATTTATTTCTTAAGTTATAGAGGTTGTGAAGTCCAAGATCAAAGTGCCAACAGATTTGGTATCTAGTGAGGGCCCCCTGCTTTATAGATGGCACCTTCTTGCTGTGTCCGCACATGGCTGAAGGGCAAAAAGGACTAACAAGCTCCTGCAGGCCTCTTCTGCAGCGGCACTAATCCAGCCCATGAGGGCTTCACCCAGATGTCTTAATTACCTACCAAAGCCTCCACCTCCAAATACCATCACCTTAGGTGTTAGGATTTCAGTATATGAAATTTGGAGAGACACATACATTCAGAACATTGTAAAAGATCACAAACACAAGTCTAAAAGTTTGGAATGTTAATATTAATCTTTCTCCTAATACTTGTGTGACCTTGGGGTTATAATGTTCTCCCCAATTCTCAAAGCTGTTGGGAAGATAGAATGATATGATGCATAGAAGAATACACTGAAAACATGAGGTATAATGGTGCCTTATTTTAAGTAAGTAATCTGTAATTAAATAGAATAATAATGGGTAATAAATCAAATCTAAGGATTACACAGAATTACACATGAATAATTTAAGCTCTATGATGAATAGGTTTTCATACATTTTGTTCATTACTGTATCCCAGTATCTGTAGGAGTTACCAGCACATGATATGTGTTTGAAAAAATTGAGAATGAAAGATTATGAAGAAATAAAATTTTTAGTCATAATCTTCCCCTTTTGCAAACATTTATTGGAGGCAATTAGCATGTAGATTTCTGTAATGAGAAAGAAAAGGTAGGAAAGGAAAGACAATGAACACTTATCAAGTGTCTATGATAGGACAGACACTTCACTGTGCTATGTGTTTTATATGCATTATCTCAAATGATCAATTATCTCTTCAAAATCAAGGTTGAACATTTCTTCCTCAGACTGAAGGAATGAATCACGTATCCAAGTAAAACAAATTATTTGATATTTCCTTTACTACATTTACTGGGCTAAATTAAAGCAAAGCCAAATGGACAACTTTGTTTAAAGTGATAACGAGACCCAAAATACTGTTTCCTGATCACTTGATAATAGCTACTCAGTGAGCTTGATAAGCCAGTTAGGAGGACCTTACACACAAAATAGTTACATTGGCTTCCTGATTGGCCCGTGGGAGAGCTATCAGAGCCGTGGGTGCTGGAGACAGCTGGTCTCAGGGCTCAGGCAATGGCCATTGCTTACTGCAAAGTGGCAGACAACTTGGGCTCTTTACTTCCTGGTATCACCAATCTGTCAAAATGATAAACAGCGGCACCTGTACATTGGAGCAGTTGTATCCTATCCCTGCCAGTGATGGTCTAGGTTAAGCACAGAGCTAGGGCCTTTCTCAAAGTGGAAGTGGTGACTGAAATGTGTGTGCCTGGGAGCATTCACGTATCATTAGGAAGCAAATCAGAATTAGTTGAAATATGTTAAAAAAATTTCATTAAAAGTAGTAGCAAAAGGAGCTACATTATACTATTACATAAGATAACTGGCACCTTAGAAATTCATTTCACACACTTTTAGGGGATTTCTAACAGCATTCATCTAATAGCATAAAAAGTGTTTTCCTGAATATAAACTTAAAACATCTTGATGATGACTTTTTCTTTAGATATAAAATTATTATACTCACTACAAAGGCATTTTAAATGTCAGTTTTTTTTTTTAAATTAGTGTGGTAATTTTTTTTATGGGTTGCCTTCTAACAAAACAGTTATTCATCCTTAGATCTTAGAATAATCTCTTCTCTAGTCATCTTTTTTCTTCCCTTTCCTCTCATTTTGTTTTTCTCTTTTTTCTTTGCTCCCTGATTCATGCTTTTCTTTCCTTAAAGATTGATTACAATGTTCCTCAGGCCAAGTTCTCTGGCAAACTCTATGTCCCTGGATGGGTTCAGCACTCTGTTAGGAGAATTTTGGGTTCTACTGAACCAAGGCAAGCCATCAGTTTTAGTTTTGTCCACTTTTCATTGGCCTCAATTTTAAAAAGCCAGCTACTGTGTCAGTTTTAAGGTTTAAAAAATTTACTCCTGATGCTCACACAGCTTGGTTCCAGAATATCTGTCGGATGTATTGCATACTTCTTAAAATCTTTTCTACAATAAAAGAAATTCTTTTCATTTGCATTGCATGAGAAGATATTTTTCCCTGAAGGATTTGCATTTCTCGGGCAGCAAAACACCTTGATATTTCCTCCCAAATGGTGAGGAAGGAGGAGTTACAAGGAACTTTACAAAGCAAATTTTTGAGTGTGGAGAGGAAAAAAGCCCTAATCCTCTTGGCCTGACTAAATGATTATTATTTCATATGCCCTTTGCTTGTAAGGTTTAAAGCAGTTCTGTAAGATCACTTTGCAGAATATAAGTAAGCATGTAATTTACATCAGACGGGCTCTACCATTCCTTCCACCTACGATTCAACAAATATTTGTTGAGTGTCACAAACATAAGTGCTGGGGATATGCCAGTTGGACACGTCCCTGCTCCCAAGAGGGTTTGGAGAAGAAATCAGGCAATTATTATAGAATGTAAGAAGTGTGACGGAACACCCACAGGGGCAACTCACCCAGGCTGGAGCATCTGAGAAATCTTCCTAGAAAAGCAGTGGTATGCTGGACCCAGGTCTTACTGGGCCATGCAACTACATGTTAAGTTTTTAGGAATTTCATAAGCCAGTAACAACTGCGTTTAACAAACACATTGTTAATAATAATAAACACATTATTAATGTGTTTATTAACAAACACATTGATTATTAAAAATTAAGTTGTATAAACTTACAGTTATATGAATTATATTAATAACAAAGTTAATAATTATACTAAAATCTCATTACTTTCTAATTATTTTACTGTTATCTACGCTCTTAAGGTTAATCGTGTCAGTCGTATCTATAAGGAGGAAATGTTACATCAGGGTGTTCTACTCTGTGTTCAGTGACATTATGTGGGTAGTTTGAAATCTGCACGAGGGAGTAATTACACCACAGGAATGGGCAAACACTACAAATGAGCATGTTTCCCCCACAGATGTGACTCCTTCACATGTTTACATGTAGGCTGGCTGAGGCAATGACTCGATCAGAACCAAACCAGATTGCATATCACCACACAGAAGGGAAGTGCTGAGAGCTGGGATAAGGAGGTGTATTTATGAGACTGGGCAGAGGCCATTGAAATTTCTCTAACACAATACTTCACTGCCCATGAGAAGCACAGTTCCATGGCAGGTGCTCTTCTCTTAAGTAGGAAGAAGTCAGAAGGAGACTTTTTTTCAGGAGACCAGGAGAGCACCTTCTCTTGTTCCTAAGAATACACATTGAGTGTTAAAGCTGAATTGTGTTTCAATCATTTATTCTTGAGTAGGCTACATTAAATGTAATCTTCTCATCTTACGGCCCTGAAGTTAAAGTGAAAGCAAATCTTCAGATAAATCTCTAAAGATTAGAGAAAAAGGAGTTTTTCTTTATCATCAAAAGGAGAACACTTTTGTTGTATCCCTTTTACATGCAAGGAAAGTTAAAACTAGTTCGCTCTGGATGCGTATCACATAAATGCATCATAAGCATGTTTTCAAACCTTCATTTTACTTTCTAAAAAAAGGTGTGCTTCCCTCTTCCCTCTGCCCTAGCACCTGAAAAATCTGACCCTGTTATCCAGCAATATTACAAGCAGGAATAGAACAAACCCCAATTTTATGTGTGCTGGGTAATGAAGTCATCAAAGAATAAACGATGTTTCAAGGTCCCTGTTTCTCGGTGGAGCGCAGTAAGTGGGAACTGATAGGCAGAATACAAATAGAATTTGAATAGAGAAGATACTGTGAATTTAGAAATCATTGAGAACATGCTCTTTTCCTTTAAAAACAAAACTAAAGAAGTAGAAATAGAATGTAAAGCTTTATAAATAGTATGGCCATTCACTTTTTTCTTAGAAATCAGGCAGAAGGGACCAAACAACCTGTCAATGAAGCAGGCCAATTTTTCTCTCAATGTAAGAATAGTGTGGAAATTATTATTACATGGAAATTCCTCTAAAGCTCTTTGCTATGGAGGTGTTGATGTAGCCAACAGGCACAGACTAGAGTTGGATTGCTGACACAGTCTCCTGCACTACCCCTTCCCTTGAGCCTGCTTTCTCCTAAAAGCCTTGTTCATAGACATTTATTTAGAGATCCATCTCCCTTTCTAAGTGATTCCCTGCCATCAAAAATAACACCATACATCCATGGGTTTAATGAAGGGGTGTGGATTACAAGTCTGATCTTCCGACCTTAGGTGCTAAAAACAATCCCACAGACTATCATAGGTGAGACAAGACCAATGAGTCAGTGCTCTTTAGAATTTAGGTACCATAGATATTTTTAATAATAGCAATTAAAATGCTTAGCCTTTGGGAGTGGTTTTGATTTGACTTACTCCATGGTAAACATTTTACATGGATTATATCATTGTGCCCTCAAACAACCTTATGAGTAGGTACTATAGTCGTTCTCATTTTTAATGTGAGTTAATTTAGACAGATAAAAAATTTGCCCCAAATCACACAACATAGAACAACTAGATCCCATGTCAGTCTCATGTCAAAAATCTGACCTGGTAACTGCTATCCTAGTCTAAAGAATACTAGACTAACTTCAAGTACATTTTAAGGTATTTTCTATTCCTTATCGCTGGAAGTCTCTCTGGCATTATATTTTCATGTTCTGAATTCAACTCAGCACAATGTACTGTTTCTTCCATGTGTAAAACAATGTGTTAGGAAGACTCTTTGCAGAATGTTAGAATGAATAAGATGTAACTCTTGTCCTCAAATAATTTATAATTCTGGGCAGGAGAAAGTAAGCACAAAAATAACCGTAAAAAAAGGAATAATATGCTCACTGCCTTACAACGGACATGCTAATACAGGAGCTCAAAGGAAAAAACAGATAAATGCTACTGGAACAAAAATATATTTATTTGAACTAAATTCTAAACTAATCCTGATATCTGAAAGAAGATATTCTCTCCATCTGAATTTCCAAGATATTATTTTCCCCAAACATTTTGAAAGGAAAAAGATCTGGAGAAAAAAAAAAGATCTGGATGCTGGAAAAAGAAACCTGTAATAATCAAGGCGATAATGTTCATAAAACTATAAACTATTAGAGCTGGTAGGGGACATTTAGATTAACCCCTCCTTTCACAGATGAGGAAACTAAGCCCCAATAGCTAGAGACAGAAGTTATTACATTCTCTGTTCTGTTCTCTTAGGGTTTTTTTTTTTTTAATCTTCATTTGAGCTGTGGATTGGGAAAAACTGTCTAGAGAAAATTAAGTACCTGAAGGCCATCCTGCTCATCTTTAATGGGTTCTACCCTCGTCGGTAGTAAGAATTAATTGAATGGTTGGTTTCAATTGGAATGTAATAAGTCTTCCTTCTTAATTTAGATTATCTCTGACAAACCAATCTTTTCCTAGATATTAGGTTTGAAATTATTCTGAATATAGTTAAATGATATCTAGTGAGATCAGTTTCATCTTCCCTGATAGGATAGGAAGAAGGTTATCAACACATCTGAAATTCAAAGGCAGAGATTCAGGTTTTTTCTCCCTTCCCTTGGGGAATTTCCACAAATCTGCAAAGTTCTGAACTGTTGGGTAACTGCGGTTGTGGAAGATAGTGGAATAATGAAGGCTCTTCCCTGCTTTTGATGAGGATTGAAATTGGTGAATGTAGTAAGCTTGGTTGGGGCTTGAAGCACTAACAACTACATTTGTTATCAATAGGTTCCCTATATATAGTATGCTGTGGGTAACAGTCCTCCCTTAAATGGCTGGCTCCTCAAAGGCTGAAGTCTATCTGGTGCTGGTGGGAAGGTAATTACTGAGGAAACAGCATGGCATGCTGGGAAAGTCTTTGTCTTTGAATCTGACAGACCTGGGCTGCAATCCCCATTACACCACTTGTTTGTTACACGACCTCAGGCTTGCTACTTAATCTCTCTAGACTTAACATTTCTTACCTGTATAATAAAGAAATGAATGTTCTTTACAAGAGTGCAGTGAGGATTTGAAATAAATACATAAGGCATCTAGAAGACCAAGATGTCACCAGAGCAAGGACTCTGTCTTGTCCTCTGTATTAGTCCTTTTTCATACTGCTATCAAGAACTGCCCAAGACTGGGTAATTTACAAAGAAAAGAGGTTTAATTGACTCACAGTTCCCCATGGCTGGGGAGGCCTCAGGAAACTTAAAATCATGGCAGGAGAAGCAGGCGTGTCTTATATGGCGGTGGGTGAGAGAGAGTGTGTGAAGGAGGAACTGTCAAACACTTATGTAACCATTGGATCTTGTGAAAACTCACTCACTATTATGAGAACAGCATGGGGAAAACTGTCCCCGTAATCCAATCACCTCCTACCAGTTCCCTCCCTTGACATGTGGGGATTACGGGGATTACAATTCAGAGATGACATTTGGGTGGGGACACAGAGCCAAACCATAGCATTCTGTATTGTATTCCTTGTGCCTGGTACTTGGTAGAGTATTCGTTGAAAGAATACAGCAGGTGTTCAACCAAGGGTAACCATGGTTGTCACTGTTACTAGGATATTCTTTCCTCAAAAGGAAATTGGGAAAGTTTTAATATGCTCTTGCTCCTGGTCTTTAAAAATGTATACATACATATAATATTGTACAAAAATTATACAAATGGAGTTTGAAATGAGCGTCATGTTATTACCAAAATATTCTAACTTGGTTATACAACTAGTCATAGCCAATATATTTTTTGGAAATAATCTCAATGCGCCTCATCCCTAATAGCTTCCTTGTGGGCCAAATAGGAGAGAAAATGGATCTGACAGTCCCTATAAAAACAGATCTGAGACAAGACTGAAGCATGAACATACATGGTGAGAATAAATCTTTTCTTTAGTCTCCAAGTCCCACTTATTCATGATCTCAATTATTAGGCAGAAAAAGATTAGCTATTCCTTCTCCTAGATATGATGTGAGAGTTTGGGGAAAGAGACATCCCATCTGAAACTGTGTTGTGTTCACCTTTGGCCTTCATAAACATAAGAGAGATACATAAGAGATACATAAGAGAGAAAAATAATTTTATATTGTGTACTATCAAAACTCTAGGAGAGGCTGGAAGCAATGAATGACAGGGCTGGATAAGAGAAATATTTAATTAGAATTTATCATATGGAAGTACTAGGCATAGTTGTAAAGGGAATCAGGCAGGGGGGAGCTTGGGTCGTCCTGGCTTTGCTACCTTTTCCTTACCTTCTCATTGCAGGTTTTGCTGAAGGCTGTTGAACTTTCTCCTAATACTTAATCTATTCAGCAAATATTTACTGAACCTTGCCCTTGTGTGAGATTGACTCAGTGGGCACTGACATCATTAGGGTTAGGGTTAGGGTTAGGGTTATGCATCGATTAGCGAGATGGGCTTTGGAATCAGATGCTCTTCTACCCTTTGCACCGTGAGACCTTGGTAAGTCACCTAACTTCTCTATCTTGGAAAATAACTTTTCTGTCTTTGCGAAATAGGGAGCTCTATCTCATCACAGGCACTATTATAAATATTACACAATAGAAACCATGTAAAACACTTAGTATTGTCCCTGGCAGTAAGCACTCAATAAATACGAGTTGGCAGTTATAAATATTGTTGCTTTTCTGAAAGAGGCTCTGGGAATGACTTCTAATAGTAACTGCTTTAATAAAATAAATGATTTCCAAAGGAGAAGTTGCCAATCATATCCTAGAGGAAAAAGTTATTTTAATTTCTAAACTTTACAACTCTCAGGATAACTGGCCCTAATTAGGAGTTAGCTTCTGGCCTCACCTGGAGCTTGCCTCTCAGAAGTTAACCATATTTCTGGTTATGTAAATTCTCAGCCTCAGTCTGGAAATCCAGAACTTCAAATGTGATGAGACTGTTTATCAAGAGTGTCCCAGGGTTTCTTTGAAAAAAAAAAAAAGATAAATTCAATCACCCAGTTCTTAGCTAGAATATAGATTTTAGACTCTAGTTCATGTGTATTATAATTTCATGGATGTGGCTTATATGGAAAATGAAACTACATATTTCTAAATTTAAAAGTAAATTCCATTCCCTTGATGAAAAAAATCTCTTTTCAGAATACATCTGTTCCACCAGCAAATCCTGTTGGTGTTTCCCATGGAATTTGTCTAAATTCCAATCACCTTTACCTCTCCATGATATTTAAAGCTGGCTTTAGTTCTTCCTTAACTTCCACATTAGGCTCCTGGCTTCCTTTCCCTCTTTCCTGAAAAGTTTGGCTGTTCTCTCCTCTCCCTTAATTCCTTGCATCCTTTTTTCTCTGTACCAGCCGTACCAGACATACTATTTTGTTTCTGCCATTTTTTTGACCCTTGGTCCTGTGTCCTCTCATGTGAGTGGACTCTTACATGCCCTATATTATCCCTTTTTTTTCCTTTCTTTTCTTTTTTGTTTTGAGATGGAGTCTTGCTCTCTCGCCCAGGCTAGAGTGGAGTGGTGCAATCTTGGCTCACTGCAAGCTTTGCCTCCTAGGTTCAAGAGATTCTCCTGCCTCAGCCTCCTGAGTAGCTGGGATTAACAGGCATGTACCACCATGCTTAGCTAATTTTTGTAGTTTTAGTAGAGATGGGGTTTCGCCATATTGGCTAGGCTGGTCTCGAACTCCCGACCTCCGGTGATCTGCCCACCTGGGCCTCCCAAAGTGTAGGGATTATAGGTGTGAACCACCATGCCCGGTCTCCCTATATTATTTCTACTCTTGATTTTAACATTTCTTACAAAGATATGTATCATATTAAAGTACATTCTTTATTAACAGCAATACTGTAATAATGTAGTTGGAAAAATTCCACAAAAATGTCTGATTTGCATTCTAGTAATAAATAGCCCATCTGATCTCTTGAAGAATTTTTAATACTTGACCTAAACTATAGTTAATAACAAGGTATTTTATACTTGAAAATTGCTGAGAGAGTAGATTTTAAGTGTTCTCACCACAAAAAATGATAAATATGTGAGGTGCAATGCATTTGTTAATTAGCTTGATTTAACCATTTCACAATGTATACATATTTCAAAACAATCTTGTAACATCACATGTATATACAATTTTATTTGACAATTAAAAATAAATTTAAAGAAGATAATCATTTAGTTAGCAGATTCTTTGCACTGGGCCAATTTCTTTTTTTCTTTCTTTTTTTTTTTTTTTTACCTTTCTAGAGCCAGAGTCTCATCCTGTCGCCCAGGTTGGAGTGCAATGGCATAATCATAGCTCACTGTAGCCTCGACCTCTCTGGCTCAAGTGAACCTTCTACCTCCGTCTCCCAAGAAGCTGGGACTACAGGCTCATACCACCACGCTGGGCTAACTTTTATTTTTTGTAGAGATGGGAGTCTGTCTGTGTTGTCTAGGCTGCTTTTGAACTCATGGACTCAAGTGATCCTCCTGCCTCGGCCTCCCAAAATGCTGGGTTACAGGTGAGAGCCACCACACCTTGCCTCTTCTTTTAAATTAATGATTTTTATTACTTCATTAAATATTTCTTAAATAAAACTGTTTTTATGCCACTGACTTGATTCATACTAAACTGCTAGCATTGTTTTTGTGCCATCAATACAAATGTCAACATAGTGGGGAAAGGCAAATCCTGTTTGTTTTATCATAAGGAATAGTTTTGATTTCTCAGACAACTCAAAATGGTCATGGAGGCCCCTAGAACACCACGAACCCCAACTTGAGAACTGCCATTTTAATTTGCAAAGATATTCCATAAAACCGTATTATTTCTTCTTTGTATCTAGCTATTTTATAGATGAGGATGGAGCATTAAGGGATATTTCAACACTTAGTATATATTAGGAACTTAAAATCTGTCTTTGTGATATCAGTGAGTAAACTAGACATACCTAAAATCCAGGTCCCCTGATATCTGGTCCTGTGTTCCTTTTATTAAAGATTTATTTATTTTTCTAGGTTTGGATGGACATAGGGAACCAGTAGCAATGTAAAGGAGGAACATCTAACTGTCTAACCTCCACACTGTGCCACAAATTCCATGAATTTGTATGGCGGGAGAGTGACATTAGTTACCCTGACTTGTTACACTACAAAACTTTGTGGGAGTGATTTCAGACATTGGATTCCATGTATGTAGACTATGCTCTCAGAAATAACATTTTTTAAACTTGAAGCTGGCCTCCCAGTCATCTCCCTGTGTGAACAGGCCAACTCTCCTAAAAAAGGAGCTCTTTTAGTTTTAAGTGAAGAAATGTAACTCCACAAAGAAAGCAGGGTACAGGAGTGAAATGACCAGCCATGCAGCAGACTCAAGACAAACTGGTTGAGGACAAACAGTGTAACTATTACAGAAGTGGTTTCTCTTTTCCTTTTTCTTTTTTACCTTTAAGCTCTGTCAGACTTGAGAAGGCATGGTTTCTTTGCTTGAAATGGGTCCATTTCTTAACAGTTGTTTGCAGCTCACTCACTGGTGCATTTCCTTTTTTTCTTTATTATGTATTCAACAAGCATCTGCCTACAATTTCTATGTGCCAAGTGCTGGGCTGTGTTCTAGCTACACAGCTGGGATCCCAGTCACTCATGGAGTTTCAGTGAGTGAAGTCAGGAGAAGACTGGTAGGGAACAAATACCAAACAAATATATATATATATATATATATATATTTGTTATATATATATTTGTTATATATATATAACATATATAATAGATGCTGTGACAGATTTCTGTGATAGAGAATTGCAAGATGGACATACTGAAAGGTGAGAAGAGTGAAAAACATTACAGAAGAGAGGAGCTACAAGTATACTCAAGGAGCTGAGAGAGAGACCATGTGGCTGAACAAGTAAACAAAAGGGCCAGTGGTATTAAACAAGGTTAGAAGGTAGGCAGGGGCCAGATAATGCAAGAGCTTGCAGGAGTTTTATTCCATTCTAAGTACAAAAGAAGCCACTGAAAGGCAAAGTGGGAGACTGGGGACATGGAGGGAGGTGGGTGAGGTGCATGACCTTATTGATGTTGTAGAAATACTTTGGCTACTGGATGAAGAATAAATTGGAGGGGGTTTCAGAGTGGAAGCCAGGAGTCCAGTGAGGAAGCTGTTGCTTTTAGAGAAACTGAGGTTCCTTGAAAAAAATATATAATAAGTGATAGAAACTTCCTGTTCAAATATGTCCAGGCCCTGGGGGAGGAGAAGCTTCTTCCTATTACTTATTATTGTCTGGTGCTATGTTATGTTAATTAATTTATATAATTGCTGATCTGTTCAGTGTCTGTCTCTCCTTTTAGAAAGTAAGCTTACTGAGGGCTGGAATGGTGCCTTATTCACTCCTGTCCCCAGTACAAAGCCATGTCTACCACTTGGATTCCCAATAAATATTTGATGAATGAATGAATGAATGGAATGAAAAGGGTAGAAAAGAATACTTGACTTGGAAAATGTATGCACACGCACCAATGGAAACAGACACCTACTTCTAAGAAGTTGTGATGGTCTCAAACTGCAGATAATTTTGTCCATGTGTTCCTCCTGTCCTAGTCTCTAGAGCTGTTTTTAACATTAGCAATCCTAGCACCTGATTACTTGAGCACCAACGGGATACCGTGCCTTTCACAATAACATTAATTGGTTTCTAGGCATAGATTTGAGAGGAATGGATGATTGTTATTTTTTCCACAGGAAAGAAAGAAAATGGCCTTTCATGGAAACCCCAAATGTGCTATTTCCCCAACAGGTGATGGTAATTTGGAGCATCCTCCTTTATACAGGCTACACTGAGCTCATTAAAACCCCCAAAAAGGCCTATGAAACTCTAGCTCATCCATCTCCCAGGGAGAAAAAGGGACCCAGGCCAGATTCTTTCTTCTCCTTCATCCTACCAGTTCACCCTGAAAAGCCCAAACCTAGTTTGAATCATGCTTAGCCAAGGAGACCTAGTAGGAATCCATGGCTCCTTTTTCTTGCTCTGCAATGTCTTCCTACTACCTGTCCCCTCCTCTGTGGTTATATTTGAAATCTCTTTCACAAAGGATTTTAAAAATTAAAGAAAGCTAATCATGCAACTCTTTGCCTGACGTATTTTAGTGTAAATGACTTTCAATTAAAATGCAATCACTCAGTCACTGGGTTTAAAGGACTGATATAGATTTGGTTAGTGTTTCATGAAAGGGATACTAGTCAAGAGAACA
This sequence comes from Pan paniscus, assembly GCF_029289425.2. NCBI lineage: Eukaryota > Metazoa > Chordata > Mammalia > Primates > Hominidae > Pan > Pan paniscus. The sequence goes on along the minus strand of NC_073263.2, from coordinate 95,818,173 downwards.
GAAGGGCATTGTGCAGTCATCACTATGGGAGAAAAAGGTTGATGAAGGAAGAGGCGGGAGACCCACTGCAAACTTCTCAATTTTGCTTAAGGCGGGTCCTGTTTATCTTCAACTGGGTGGAGACAAATAAAAATTGTGCACCTGGCATTTGTGTTGCACAGCTGCAAACCCAGGAGCTCTGTCTCATATGATTTATGAAAATGTGCTACTTTTTTTCTTTTCATGTGTGCTTGACTTCATACAAAGGAGCATTTTCTCCTGAAGATTTGTTAATGAAAGTTACACCATAGTCTTAAAAGGAAGTCAGATGGGATGTTTAATTATTTACAATGGAAAATATAGAACATGTGCCTGGTCTGCACAGCTGAAGATATAATTAGAAGTTGCTAGACAGAGAACAGGGCGAGGGTGTGCAGACATTTCAAACATTAAAAAGAAAATTCCCCCCAAATTGCTCACAAATGTGAGGGATTAGTCAACATACTTGGGGCTCTCTGAAACTTTTTGGCAGCCCATAATTTCTTCGTGATTGCGTAGTTGCAAGCTAAAAAATTGCTTTCCTTCTCAATGCCATTTTGTTGGACATTTTTAATGAAGTAGCAAATTTGTGGCTCAACAGGAAAAGCTCGCTGACAGCATATTAGAATTTATAAGCCCAGCTGACATATCTAGTTACTTCGTTTTTAGGTTACTGCACCTGTATAACATACATGTATTGGCAGATACATTACTAATGCAAATACCTTTGCAGACACCTGCATGCTGTTTTCTTGCATGTTCATAATGGCTTCAGAAATCTTGACATCTATCGGGTCCATGACCGACTCAATGTTGAATGGCCCCTCCAGTCGCTCTGCCACCAAGAGCATTGCATCTGTTAAAATACAGGAACATGATTTATTTGCAAACTGGGAGCTCCAGGTTCCCAACCTGTGTTTAAACATTGTTAAAACAACTGGATGAAAAATAACGGTGCATTCACGTTTTTAAATTTGCTTTCATATAGTCCAAAATGAAATAGATGACTGAATCTTAGGACGACTGTATTTTGTTTGAAGATTCAAAATTATTTTATATGTCTAGAACCAGGGCTGAAAATAAGAAAATTAGTCCAAATGCAGAATGTTAAATATATCTAATGATTCCACATGAAGTAAAAACAGTATTAGGTCAGGGATCAGCTGCACTTAGAAAAGGAGGTCTCACCCATCTTCTTCTGGAGTCTGGGGAAAACTGAGAATATGAGGGAAGAAGTGCTGATTTGTGAATTTGGATGCACAAAAGTCAAGACCCAGTTGAAGCATATCTACTGTGTGAAGCATTTCTGGATCTCTCAATATGTACAGATCTGTCTGGATGTGATCACACTACTCAGCATTCCTTTCAGCATTTGCACTTTAACATCTTTTGGGGGACAGGGGAGCTTCTCTAATTTGGTTTTGTATATTCAAGGCCTATTATGGTACCCATCACATTATAAGCTCTCAAAAAAGTTGACGAAATTACACTGAACTGAAATGAACTCAGTATTGCTTGGAAAGATTTAGTTTTCTGTTGAAGACATCGGCTATATTCAAAGTCTGAAAGCTACTGTGGCCTGGGGGAAAAAGGACACGTTTTAAGGTTGGATCATAAGGACTTAACATAGAGTCACAGTTTAAAGTTATGGGGTTGAAATCATCTCTTAGCAGGTTCTCTTCTTGTTGAAATTAAAACACTCTCTCCTGTAGTAGAACTTATCTTCTATAGGTAAGGTGAGAAGCTGTTTGATTTGTACCATAAAGTGAGAGAGTTTCCCTTTGGTAATTTCAATGTTTCTGTTTCACGTTGAACTCTGACCATGGTACTAGGCTTGTAGGTTCTGAAGCCTGCAAACTCATCTCCCCCAACCACAATAAAAGTGCTCAAGTTAACCCTCTCCTAAGCAGGTGCCTTCTTGGCCTTGGGAAAAGGCAATCCTACTGATGACCCAGCACTATTAAACATAAAACTAAATGGCCCCATTTGCCCAAACTACCGGTTCCTGTATTTCTATTCGTTATCTCAATTCATTTGCCTTGTTATATAAACCAAGATAATACATTTTTTACATAAGTAGGCACCTATTTATTTTTCTTTTAATGTAGATCACCAGTTAGAATATGCTGCTTTATGTTGTTTCTTATCTGGTTTATGCCACTACTAATTTTTTAAAAACACAATATAAATAAAAATATGAAATAAAATTAGATTCTCCTTTGAGGACTCCAAAGCCAGTATACACTGGCTCAAAACTTCAGGATCATCCTTAGTGAGATCTTTTGCAAACTTAAAAATTTGCTGAGGGTAGATTTCATGTTATGTGTGTTTTTTTTTATTATCCACAATAAGAACACTAATGACTATTATACTGATTGATTTCAGTAGTTCTTATTGATCAAAATACCTGTTGATAAATCATTAAATAGTGTGAATGTATGCAAATACATTGAAACACTGTATTCCTTTTACTAAAAAACACACAAATTATTCAAATTCTTAGAAAAGCTCAGATAAAATTGTGTGTGAAACATCTAGATAAAATAACATGGATGCACTGATTATAATGATACATAGGTTTTTGTGAAGAATAGGAAGAAGACTGACAAAGGACATAAATAGTGTGTTTTGGGGCTTATATTTTTCTGATGACAAAGTTGTTTGAAAAAAAGCTACCTGATAGAAGGCCAGAGAAATCTACACAAATAACATGATGTCTAAAAGTAGAAAAAAATTTAAAAAACAAACATACATGTATTCATATGATATAATAACCCCCATCCCCAGTTCCCCATTTTGCTCTAAATATTCATGACATGAAAGGAAAAGCAGCTTTTCAGAAAACTCCTCCAATATTTTTTGAGGCCACTGTAAAAGGTCAGGTTCATAGCTACTGCCTGTAGAGGCCAAGTTCAAACATGATGAGGTGACAAAGCAGTGGAAGGTCAGAACTGTCGGCCTTGGGACTTGGAAAAGGCCTCATAGTGAATGGTGGCTCTTCTTTGACCCCAGGCCCCAGGCAGACAGAGGGTCTGCATGGCCCACTGAGCAGCCACGTGCATCTATTCTTGACTGGTTTTGTTCCCACCTGCCGGGCAAGCCTGTCATCAGTCAAGCTCCCTGGGTTTTAGGAGAACTTCCTTCCCACCTTGGGGCTAAGGAAAGCCATGCCTTAGGACATGACACCTCAGCCTCTCTCTCAGCTCAAAGTGAAGAAAACACAAAATAACTTTGCGATATCAAGGCAGTAGTTGGTAAGTTTCTCTGAAACCAGTTAAGTCACAACATAGCATAACTTACTCCAGAGGCTGCCATCCTGGGCTGTCTTAATTATCTCTGTGCCACTTATATTTTGAAATATTGGGAACATTATTTTTAACTCTGCTCTTGGAGCTGTTTTCTCTTGCCAATTAAACCAGGACAGTTACAGTATGTCAGCTAATGATCAGCAGATCCTTTCTACTTACCTCTCCTGTGTTGCCCGTTTTGTTTCTCCTTAAAGAAGACGGTTGCCTCCCTAAAGCAGTATGTAATTTTTGTTTGGAAAATAAAATTTAGATATATTAGAAATAACTGATACCTCTGCATGAGGTGTGGAGGCATACAGAGAGACACTGACTCTGTGTTAGTACAGGGTTGGTGGGGGGTATGTAGCTGCTCCACCAGAGGTGCCCAACCAAAGGCAAGGAGCCAGGATGCAGGTAAAGCCACGCCTCTGGGCCAAGGCCCTCTACTTGTGTAAGCATGGAGTTTCTGGTTAGGAATGAAGACTGTGGAGTCAGGTGCCCAGGTTTCAATCTAAACTCCTCCACTAAATGGCTGGGAGTTAATGTATAAGTCATGTAGTTCACAAAGTCCTATTTTCTTAATCTATGCAATGGAGATTATGACAGTATATACCTCAGTGGTGGTAGGCACAATGAAATGAAATTGCGCTTGTAAAGTTATTTAGTACAATGTCTAGCACAAAATTAGCTCATAACAAAGCTTAGCTTTTATAAGTCACCACCTCCAGGTACTGTAAGGGGAAAGGAAAGGACCAATTTGTAAGATATTTTGGTGGAAGTATTGACAGCAACTGCTACGAGGAATAAGGGAGTAAAAGGCACATGGATGACTTTAAGATGCAAAGCTGGTGATCTCTTTTATGTTAAATTAATCTTTTGATAATAGCTGCCTTTTGATGGATGAGTTCATTAGTGAGAGATACAAAGCTGCATTATTTTCTTATGATGTGCATCTTTGCCAACTAAAGATGACTGCAATATCTTCGACACTCTTTTCACGGAGAGGTGGGGTTTATGTCCTGTCCTCTGAATCTGGATTGGCTCAGTGACTCTTATGACTAACAGCATATGGTTGAAGTGACATTCTGCCAGTTTCCAGAGCTAGTATTTAAGAGACCACTTTCTGTCTCTTACAAGAATCTACTCTGAGATCACAGTGTTGGAGAGGGCATGTGTAGGGATTCCAGATGACAGTCCCAGTTGAGCCTAGATCTCCATCCACCCTTGCCAAGGTGCCAGACATATAAGCAAAGCCATTTTGAACCTTCCAGACCAGACCATCTGCCAGCTGATTACCACTTGGTGAACCCAGTCAGCACCACATGGAGCAGAAGAATCGACTAGTTGAGCCTTGCCTGAATTTCTGGTCCACAGTGATATGGTTTGGCTGTGTCCCCACCCAAATCTCATTTGAATTGTAGTTCCCATAAACTCCATGTGTTGTGGGAGAGACCTAGTGGGAGATAATTGAATCATGGGGGCAGTTATCCTGTTCTCATGCTGTTCTCATGACAGTGAGTGAGTTCTCATGAGATCTGACGGTTTTATAAGGGGCTTTTCCTCCCCTTTGCTCATACTTCTCCTTACGTTGCCATGTGAAGAAGGACATGTTTGCTTCCCCTTCTGCCATGATTGTAAGTTTCCTGGGGAAATGATTCTGCATTTCCCCAGCCATGCAGAACTGTGAGTCAATTAAACCTCTTTCCTTTATAAATTACCCAGTCTCAAGCAGTTCTTTACAGAAGCACAAGAATGGACTAATGCACACAGTACCATGATTTATAATAGTAGGATTATTATTTTAACCTGCTAAATTTGAGGATAATTTATTTTGTGGTAAGAGCAAACTGGAACAGCCAAATGACAATATTTATAAACTACTCAGATAATTTCCCCTTTTTGTTTGACAGGACCTAAATGTTCAGAATTCTAGCCAATTAATATTTAACAGATTTAGCATTTATGATGTCCCCTCTGATTACAAACATTGGGATGGTCAAGAAAAAATAAAGTGTTGTCCAGAAGGGAACAGAGAATTTGCTTTAACTTCTACAAGGCATTATGGTACACCAAAGGCACACCAGCTAGCTTCAGGTGAGGAACCATTTCTCCCTTGGGATGTGAGAGAGATTCAGAGTAGGTTTGGAAGAAGGAAACAATTCTGATTTTTGTCTAAGTATTGACTTTATGAAGAGTGAAGTCTCTTGACACAGGGAGCTAGCCATTATCTGCTATGTCTGGATGGCATTGGATTAAAAACGATCTTACTGCTGTTTTCGGTAAGGAGAATCCTGAATGTTTACCTTCCCCTAGAATATAATTATTAAGTGTGACTGAATATGATTATACATACACTTGCAATTTGCTTCTTGAGAAAAAGAGACATAAAATCAGAAATGGCTTTGCTGAATGCCACTGACTTTAACCTAGAAGATAGGGATTTTCAAAGTGTTTTAGAGAAAGCAAGAAGAGAAACTCATTTTAAAAAAATGATATGATATTCAGTGAGAACACATGGACACAGGGAGGAGAACAACACACACCGGAGCCTGTTGGGGAGTGAGAGGGAAGGGGAGGGAGAGCATTAGGACAAATACGTAATGCATGTGGAGCTTAAAACCTAGATGACAGGTTGACAGGTGCAGCAAACCACCATGGCACATGTATACCTACATAACAAACCTGCACATTCTGCACATGTATCTTGGAACTTAAAGTAAAATTTAAAAAATTTACAAAAAGATATGTTTTTAAGATTCTCCTAGGTAGAAAAATACCTTGAAAACTCAATTCAAATAAGCTCAATTTAATCTAATAACCATTTGTTATGTGCCAAAGAGGGTCACTATAAATTTGTAGGGGCACAGAAGCTGTCCATGGTGCTGCCTTCATGGAGTTTAGAATCTTTTTGAAGTGACATAGATGAAGCATATTAAAATTAAAAAAATAAAAAACAACTTTCCTTCTTTTGGGGGAAATTTGAATTAAGATGATAATGTGTCATTTCAATGTTCTCATTAAGTCATCTAAATTTGTCCTTAATGATCAACTCTTTGAAAAATGAAATCTGTAAGCACAATCTACCTTGTTGTTGTATCAGAATTCCATGGCACCCAATTTTGCTCTTTTCTTTAGAAGCAATGCTCACCTACTCTTACCGATCTGCTGCATGTATATTTTAGCTTAACAAAGATATTTTCCCCACTGAGAAGCATACAAAAGAATTTTAAAAAATCAAGCAATTTAAAAAGCACTGTGATAAATGCACTCATTGACACCCAGTTATTCATTAAAAGAAAAAGAAAAAGAAAAACATGGCTGCAGTGTTTATGTATAGGGTGATTAATGCCCATGGCATGAATGTAACTAGGGGCACTGCTGTCTCCTGTGGAGTGCTGGAGACAGGCACGCTGAATATACATGTCCTTTGCTTTCACCCAAATTGATGAATTAAAATGCTTGTGAGATCTTGGGCTGGAATGTATTTCAGGAGAGGCTGGAAAGAGAGCACAGCTAGAGGGGACTGAGGAGTACATAAGCCAGGATCTGAATGACCCGGAAAGAGGGCCAATTTAGGACTAGAAATTACCCAGGCAGAAGGTCCCAGCCCTTTTAGGAGCATTAAAACATTTTTATTTCTGATTTTAAAAATTATCTCTGGCCCAGTCTCTGACAAAACAGGCTTTAAACCAACAAAGATCAAAAAAGGCAAAGAAGTGCATTACATAATGGTAAAGGGATCAATTCATAAAGAAGAGCTATCTATCCTAAATATAAATGCACCTAATCAAAGAGTACCCAGATTTATAAAACAAGTTCTTAGAGACCTACAAAGAAACTTAGACTCCCACACAATAATAGTGGGAGACTTTAACACCCCAGTCAATATTAGACAGATCAATGAGATAGAAAATTAACAAGGATATTCAGGACTTGAACTCAGCTCTGGATCAAGTGGACCTAATAGACATCTACAGAACTCTTCACCCCAAATCAACAGAGTATACATTCTTCTCAGTGCCACATGACACTTACTCTAAAATTGATCACATAATTGGAAGTAAAACACTCCTCAGCAAATGCAAAGGCACTGAAATCATTAACAAATAGTCTCTCAGACCACAGTGCCATCAAATTAGAACTCAGGATTAACTAACTCACTCAAAACCGCACAATTACATGGAAATGGAACAACCTGCTCCTGAGTGACTCCTGGGTAAATAATGAAATTAAGGCAGAAATCAAGAAGTTCTTTGAAACCAATAGAATAAACAGACAGCATACGAGAATCTCTGGGACACACCTAAAGCAGTGTTAAGAGGGAAATTTATAGTACTAAATGCCCACATCAGAAAGCTAGAAAAATCTCAAATCGATACCCTAACATCACAATTAAAATAACTAGAGAAGCAAGAGCAAACTAATCCAAAAGCTAGCAGAAGGCAAGAAATAACTAAGATCAGGGCAGAATTGAAGGAGATAAAGACACAAAAATCCTTCCAACAAATCAACGAATCCAGGAGCTGTTTTTTTGTTTTTTTTTTGTTTTTGTTTTTGAAAAAGATCAACAAAATAGATAGACTGCTAGCTAGGCTAACAAAAAAGGAAAGAGAAGAATAAAATAGACACAATAAAAAGTGATAAAGGGGATATCGCCGCTGACCCCACAGAAATACAAACTACCATCAGAGAATAATGTTAACACCTCTATGCAAATAAATTAGAAAATATAAAAGAAATGGATAACTTCCTGGACACATACACCCTCCCAAGACTAAACCAGGAAGAAGTTGAATCCCTGAATAAACCAATAACAAGTTCTGAAACTGAGGCAGTAATTAATAGCCTACCAACCAAAAAAAGCCCAGGACCAGACAGATTCACAGCCGAATTCTACCAGAGGTACAAAGAGGATCTGGTACCATTCTTTCTGAAACTACCCCAAACAATTGAAAAGGAGGGACTCCTCCCTAACTCATTTTATGAAGCCAGCATCATACTGATACCAAAATCTGGCAGAAACATAACAAAAAAAGAAAACTTCAGGCCAATATCCCTGATGAACATCGATGTGAAAATCCTCAATAAAATACTGGCAAAGTGAATTCAGTAGCACATCAAAAACCACATCCACCACAATCAAGTCAGCTTCATCCCTGGGATGCAAGGCTGGCTCAACATATACAAATCAATATATGTAATCCATCACATAAATAGAACCAAAGGCAAAAACCACATGACTATCTCAATAAATGTAGAAAAAGCCTTTGATAAAATTCAACATCCCTTCATGTTAAAAACTCTCAATAAGCTAGGTATTGATGGAACATATCTCAAAATAACAAGAGCTATTTATGACAAACCCATAGCCAATATCATATTGAATGGGCAAAAGTTGGAAGCATTCCCTTTGAAAACCGGTACAAGACAAGGATGCCCTCTCTCGTCACTCATATTCAACATAGTATCGGAAGCTCTGGCCAGGGCAATTAGGCAGGAGAAAGAAATAATCATACTCAAATAGAAAGAGAGGAAGTCAAATTGTCTCTGTTTGCAGAAGACATGATTCTATATTTAGAAAAGCCCATCATCTCAGCCCAAAAACTCCTTAAGCTGATAAGCAACTTGAGCAAAGTCTCAGGATACAAAATCAATGTGAAAAGATCACAAACATTCCTTTATACCAACAATAGACAAGCAGAGTGCCAAATCATAAATGAACTCCCATTGACAATTGCTACAAAGAGAATAAAATACTTAGGAATACAACTAACAAGGGATGTGAAGGACCACGTCAAGGAGAACTACAAACCACTGCTCAAGGAAATAAGATAGGACACAAACAAATGGCAAAACATTCCATCCTCATGGATAGGAAGAACCAATATCATGAAAATGGCCATACTGCCCACAGCAATTTATAGATTCACTGCTATTCCCATCAAACTGCCATTGACATTCTTCACAAAATTAGGAAAAACTACTTTAAATTACATATGGAATCAAAGAAGACCCATCCAAGACAAAGAACAAAGACAAAGAACAAGAACAGCCAAGACAAAGAACAAAGCTGGAGGCATCATGCTACCTGAGTTCAAACTATACTACAAGGTGACAGTAATGAAAACAGCATGGTACTGGTACCAAAACAGACATATAGACCAATGGAACAGAACAGAGACCTCAGAAATAACACCACACATCTACAACCATCTGATCTTTGACAAACCTGACAAAAACAAGTGATGGGGAAAGGATTTCTTATTTAATAAATGGTGCTGGGAAAACTGGCTAGCCACATGCAGAAAACTGAAACTGGACCCCTTCCTTACACCTTATACAAAAATTAACTCAAGATGGATTAAAGACTTAAATGTAAGACTCAAAACTATAAAAACCCCCGAAGAAAATCTAGGCAATACCATTCAGGACATAGGGATGGGCAAAGACTTCATGATGAAAATGCCAAAAGCAATTGCAACAAAAGCCAAAATTTACAAATGGGATCTAATTAAAGTAAAGAGCTTCTGCACAGCAAAAGAAACTATCATCAGAGTGAACAAGCAAACTCAGAATGGGAGAAAAATTTTGCAATCTACCCATCTGACAAAGGTCTAATATCTAAAACCTACAAGGAACTTAAAAAAAATGTACAAGAAAAAAAAAACCATCAAAAAGTCGGCAAAGGATATGAACAGACACTTTTCAAAAGACATTTATGCGGACAACAAACATATGAAAAAAAGCTCAACAGCACTGATCATTACAGAAATGCAAATCAAAACCACAGTGAGATACCATCTGACGCCAGTCAGAATGACAATTGTTAAAAAGTCAAGAAACAACAGATGCTGGCGAGGCTGTGGGGACATAGGAAGGCTTTTACACTGTGGTGGGAAGGTAAATTAGTTCAACCGTTTTGGAAGACAGTATGGCAATTCCTCAAGGATCTAGAACCAGAAATACCAATTTACTTAGAAACGCAATTACTGGGTATATACCCAAAGGAATATGTCATTCTATGATAAAGACACATGCAAATGTACATTTATTGCAGCACTATTTACAATAGCAAAGACATGGAACCAACCCAAATGCCCATCAATGATAGACTGGATAAAGAAAATGTGGTACATATACAACATGGAATACTATGCAGTCATAAAAAGGAATGAGATCATGTCCTTTCCAGGGACATGGATAAAACTGGAAGCCATCATCCTCAGCAAACTAACACAGGTGCAGAAAACCAAACTCTGCATGTTTTCACTCATAGGTGGGAGTTGAACAATGAGAATATATGGACACAGGAAGGGGAACAACAAACACCAGGGCCTGTTAAGGGAGGCAAGGGGTGGGAACTTAAGAGGATGGGTCAATAGGTGCAGGAAACCACCATGGCACACGTATACCTATGTAACACACCTGCACGTTCTGTCCATGTATCCCGAAACTTAAAGTAAAGTAAAATAAAATAAAAATAAAAATGAGAAAGGCCCTTCATACACTGGTCCCTATCTACCTCGCCAGCCTTGCCTAATATCACCTCTGCCCCCTAAACAAGGATTCTCCCCTTTCAGCTCAAACAGAACTCTTTAAACGACATTGAACTTGGAGTTCTCCCCAACACACAATCCATCCTGAAACCGGTGTCAGACACATTTTTCTAAACACAGCCTTGTTATCATTCTACCTGATCAAGAACTTCTAAGGATTCAAGTTTACAAAGAGATTCATAATCAGACTCCACTCTTGGCTTCTCATTCATTTCTCACTACTCAACACGTCCTAGGGTTTTCTGCTATTACAAATAATGCCGCAGTGAATACCCTTGTACATAATTCAACCCATGTACAAATAAATCTGTTGGATAAAGTCTTAGAAGTGAAACTGCTGGGTCAAAGATATGGGCTTATAAAATGTTGATAGTTTTTCAAAAATTCTCTTCATAAAGGCTGTACTTGTTTATATTCTCACCAGCAATACATGACAATATCTGATTCTTTAAGTCTCAAACGTTGATATGTTAAGATCAAACGTTTGGATCTTTGTCCATCTGATAGAGTAAGAAATTGGCATCTCAGTGTGAGTCTACCCTGAATTTCCCTTATTATAGGGAAGGTTGGACATCTTTTAATATGTTTAAAAGCTATTGGTTTCCAGTGCTTTGTCTCTTTCTCTTCTTTGTCTATTTATTTTACTGTTGGATTTTTTTTCATTTTGATATAAATAAGTTTCTTTTTTTAAAAAATCAAGAAAACCAGCCCTTTTGTTTCACGAATTGCCAATATTTTCCCTTAGTTATTTTTTATCTTTTCTCTTCATTCATGGTGGATTTTGCTATGCAGAAATTTTTGAATTTTTATAGTTAAATTTACCAATCATTTGTTTACATTCCCTCAGTCTTGTGCATACTTACACAGGTCTTCTCCTTTCTAAGTTCACCTCCATGACCTAATCTATTACCATTTATATTTTCACTCACTGGCCTCATTAAATATAGTCCAGATACTCTACCGTCCCAGGGCCTTCTTCCTGGAATATTCTCCCTCTAGATGTAGACATAACTCATTCTCTTATTTTCTTCAGGTCTCTACCCAAATGCCCTGTCTCAGAAAAGCTTTCTCTAACAACCCTACAACTCCTAGTCACTCTTCCCATTGCTTGATTCTTCATAGCAATGATCATCTGCTGACTTATTATATGTATATTTGTTATTGTTCCTCTTTTCCAAATATCATGGACTTTTCAAAAAGGCAAGGATTTTGCTTGTTTTGGTTATTGCTGTAGTTCCAAACTCTAGAACAATACTTGGATCCTAAGAGGTGTTATTAAACATTTGTTAAAAGAATCATTGGAATAATTTTTTAAAATCTTTCTGTATTTTCTTCTAGAAAGTTTATAAAAACTAACTTGCTACCTTCTCCTCTGCACTAAAACTCCCTCTCCCTACTCTCCTGCCATGAACACCATCACAAATGCCCACAAAACTTTATTAGCACTGGTCTACAGGATAAATGGCCCCTTGGTGGCTTTTGATGTGTTATAACGTAGATGAAGAGTTTCTGTGGGAATTCAGAATCTTATTGTACTTTTTTATTAGGGAGAAATAACTTTTTAGTTCTTTTAGCTTGAAATTGAAAAGTGTGGCTGCTTTTGCTTCTGTCAGAGGTTATTTCTAGGTTAAGCTAAAAAAAATAAAAAAGATGTTGATATTTTTGGCTTTACCAAACAAGGTAGTTCCTGCTGCTTTTCAAGACTCTAAGTTTGTCATTAACTTTCAAGACAATCTCTGTGATGAATGTCATTTTTGTTTCTTCCTTGTAATTTGTCCACATTCAGTAAACATCAAATTGTTGATTTTCTTTTTCTCATTCTGCCAACTCTGTATGGTGTTTAGGTTCATACAAAAAGATCACACCATGACAGGAATCAGATGTAGCTACAGAAATCATAGTACCCAGAGTGAGGTAAACAATAGAAAATGGAAGTGAACCAATTAAATGCAATTTAAAACAGCGTACAGATATCAGATTCAAAAATAAAACAGGGACAGCCATCCAGAATAATGACAGTAACCAAAGAACTAAGGCCAAATAAAAGAGAATTTAATGAAAACAACTGTTTACTTTGAAACCAAATCCAGGAAGAGGAGGAGAGAACAAATATACAAACTAAATTAATTCTGAAACCAGTGCAAACAAAGAGGCTTATTTTGCTACAACACTGCAGAAGAAAATGCAAATTGTGGCGGAAAATAATTCACCAGTAGTCCTCACACAGTGCAGGAATTAGAATCTACAGGATTCATTTTCCGACATTGGCTTCTTTTTAGGAGAATGATGCATTGTATTTCATAAAAACATAATATATTCATGTAAGCATCATCTCATTGCTATATTATATCTTTGAGATGTTTAGTTACATCATAAGCCAGGAAGAGTAGGCCTTGTAAATCATGAATTTGATGGACATCAAAGTATATACTACCAACCATAACTCTTTATTTAAATTTTTATTGTTGATTCTTCATAGGAATAAGTTTTTATGTCATTTGTAGCTTGGAATGTTCAAATAATTCACATCAACCTATCATTCCTTGCCTTAAAGATGAGTCATAGAATTTAAGGGGTAAAGAGTTCTTAAAGATCTTTCTGAGAGAAGAACTCTGTGTATGTTTCTAGTGCCTCCTACAGCGTTTTCGTAGCTAGTGGATTAATTTGGACCAACCCAAAGCAACTCATTAAATGTAAACAGCAGCTCCTGGAGCAGTAGCCCTCGTATCTGCTCTCACTCCATCTGGTATACCAAGTGCCTAAATTGCACAAATAGCATCAACATGCTTACCCAGTATCTTATTTACTTACTAAATTCCACGTGCTTCACCATTTTACAAGAGAATATTGAAGGAGAAAACATAGATGATGGAGACAAAGCATTTTTTGTCCTATCTCAGAGTTTTTTCTTTCTTTCTTTGCTCCAATTAAGCTTCTCTTTAAGTCTCTCATAGTAACTCTGTTCTTACCGCATGGGCACTGTGATCCTGAATTACCCTTCACAAAGCTATAAAAGCATTCACATTGCTCCTTCCTCTTTATTAACTTGCACATTTCACTTGAGTTACTTTGAATCCTTAACAGCTTAGATGGTCATTCTGCTCCCCCAGAGAGACAGCATGGAGAGAGGCATGATCGTAAGATGTGCGTCAGGCCTTGAGGCTTGGTGCCACCAGCCACAGGCTCTGTGACCTAGGGCAACTTACTTAACCTTTGTTAGTTCTGGGATTCATCTCTGCTGTCAGGGAGACTGTTCCTACTTCACTGTGGGGGTTAAATGCAACACAAGGCAGGCAGCACAATAAATGCTTATTATTGTATTAAGATTGTTATTTCTTTATGGATGGGAGAGTTCCTTTTATTTCCTCACAAAGTTTATATGGAAGATATGACTTATCATCATCCCTGAAATGACAAAACCTTACTGAGAGGGGGCTGTGTCCAGTTCACCCTCTTCATGTGTGAAGAAGGTCACTGAGTCCCAGGGACACGAGGAGCCTGGTGATGTGGCTGGGCATGTGTGGCAGAGCTGTGACTGTGGCCTGAGTCTCTGTCTTTCGGCCGGGTATCTTTCTACTCCATCACGCTGCCTCCTTCTCTACAATCAGTCCATCTATCATCAAGAAACAGGACCAGGGCCAGGCGTGGTGTCTCACGCCTGTAATCCCAGCACTTTGGGAGGCCAAGGTGGGCGGATTATGAGGTCAGGAAATCGAGACCATCCTGGCTAACACGGTGAAACCCTGTCTCTACCAAAAATACAAAAAATTAGCCGGGCGTGGTGGCGGGCGCCTGTGGTCCCAGCTACTTGGGAGGCTGAGGCAGGAGAATGGCATGAACCTGGGAGGCGGAGCTTGCAGTGAGCTGAGATGGCACCACTGCACTCCAGCCCGGGCAACAGAGTGAGACTCTGTTTCAAAAAAAAAAAAAAAAAAAAAAAAGAAAAGAAAAGAAAAAGAAGCAGGACCAGTCAAAATATCTCAAAGTGTCATTGAATTACAAAAGTCTAAACTTTTCACCAGCATATTGCAGTTAAGCAATTCTTCTATTTCTCCTCCTTTGCCCTAAAAGTTAATAAACCAAATCGCCCCAGAGACCATTTGTTCCTGTAGTACAAGGGCTTGCAACCTACATGGAATGAATCACAAACCTCTCTCAGAACCAATAAAAAATAAATAAATGAAAAGTCAGGTGTGTTGTGGAATTCCCCATTGAATTCAAACAGTGTGATTAGTGAGCAATTCAGTAAGCAATGGGAGCCCTTTTTTCCTACTTCTGTGCATACTGGTATTATTAAAAAGATATATATATTTTATTATTTTATTGCTCAGTGCCGGGTAAACCAAAATGAAAACAAAACAAACAAAAATTAAAAAAACACAATATGTCCTGTAATCATGGGTCAGCAGACCCAAAGAAAAAGGTGGATTGTTTTAAAAAAATGGAAAAACTCATTTTAGGAAGTGAATGACTTCATCTCATCTCTGATTTACCCCATGAAATGGCAAGATGACTTTTGTTATTTCTTTTGCCTTTGCATCTTGTTTAAAGCTATCTTCAAAATGCGGCATGGTGAAGATAAAGATCACTTTCCAGATGAGGAAGGAGGGAGAGAAAAAGGGAGGGGGAGACAGAGAAAAAGTGAGGGGGATGGAGAGAGAAGCAGAAGATGAGAGAGACACATCTTTTGTCATGTAGTATTTTCAATGGGCTTGGTACTGTTCTAATCACTTGAGGGCATTGAGATTAGTTTTATCTCCCCAACACTACAATGAAGTAGGAACTACTATTATCCTCTTTAATGGTTGGGGAAACTAAGACCCTAGAAGGGAAATAACTTGCCCAAGGCTCAAGGTTGTAAAGGGCTAGGGAAGGTCCTATTCAGGACAGGTGAAAAATAACATTAGTGAATTTGCCTGGACTTGTCATTCTAGCCAAGGAGACCTGCAGAAGTCTCAGAGAAGTGGGCATGATGGAGTGTGTGTGTGTGTGTGTGTGCGCGCGCGTGTGTGTGTGTGTATTTAACAAGTGTGAGGCAAGGGAATCACCGTCTGCTCTAGGGAATTAAAAGTATACTTCTCTGTGGCCAGGTGCGGTGGCTCATGCCTGTAATCCCAGCATTTTGGGAGGTCGAGACGGGTGGATCACGAGGTCAGGAGATCAAAACCATCCTGGCTAACACGGTGAAACTCCGTCTCTACTAAAAAATACAAAAAATTAGCAGGGCATGGTGGCGGGAGCCTGTAGTCCCAGCTACTCGGGAGGCTGAGGCAGGAGAATGGCATGAACCTGGGAGGCTGGAGCTTGCAGTGAGCCGAGATTGCGCCACTGCACTCCAGCCTGGGCGACAGAGCGAGACTCCGTCTCAAAAAAAAAAAAAAAAAAAAAAAAAAAATTATACTTCTCTGTCTCTGGTCCTTTATAAGGCTGCATTAAACAAACAAGTGCCCCTGGGAACTGCAGCCAGCAGCCCTCATCTTGAAAGCTGTGGGCCCATACTTTCTCTTTCTGCCACTTCTCTTAGTGTTCGGACTCTTTCAGAACTTCCCATGGAAAAGTAGCCTTGTTGATTTTGAGAATAAGGTGGTATATTCTGGTCTTAGAAGATGCATATGATTGGAGAAAGAACACTTCCCCCTAGCGACAAAGTGAAAAGTAACTTTGTTTTTCAGAAAGACATAACTACATTTTTATTAGATATTTTTAAATTTATTTATTATACTTTAAGTTTTAGGGTACATGTGCACAACATACAGGTTAGTTACATATGTATACATGTGCCATGCTGGTGTGCTGCACCCACTAACTCGTCATCTAGCATTAGGTATATCTCCCAATGCAATCCCTCCCCCCTCCCCCCTCCCCCCCACAGTCCCCAGAGTGTGATATTCCCCTTCCTGTGTCCATGTGATCTCATTGTTCAATTCCCACCTATGAGTGAGAATATGCGGTGTTTGGTTTTTTGTTCTTGGGATAGTTTACTGAGAATGATGGTTTCCAATTTCATCCATGTCCCTACAAAGGACATGAACTCATCATTTTTTATGGCTGCATAGTATGTATGTTTATTGCAGCATTATTCACAGTAGCAAAGACTTGGAACCAACCCAAATGTCCAACAATGATAGACTGGATTAAGAAAATGTGGCACATATACACCATGGAATACTATGCAGCCATTTTTATTAGATTTTTAAAACTTCAAATGTTTTCTTTGTATGTGTTTGTTACACACTATTTGGAAAAAGAAGACAAGGAGGAGAATAAAAATCATCTGTAACTAACCAAGACAGAGATACTTAGAATATTTTGTGATACTTCCTTTCAGATGTTAACTCTAATAGGCACAATATTAGGATCAGGCTATGTATGCAATGTTTACCCTTTGTTTTCAATTCAATAGCATATAGTTAGATACTCCCCTCATTATTCTATGAAAGCATCCTTTTTACTGGCTGCATGATATTCCCTATCAGCAATGCACTATGACCTCTGTAACAATTGTCTTATTGTTGGCTTTTTAGATTCTTACCTGATTTTGCACTGTTATAAAATATATTCCTTATCTCAGATTTGTCCCTATTTCTGATTATCTACTTAAGATAGATTTCTTTAAATTGACATTTATTCATTTAAGAACAAAGTATAGTAAACACATTTTATTAATAAACATAAAAATTCAAACATACACTTAGGTATAGAATTCTCATAGAGAGATAAATGAAGGCAAAAAATATAGCTCTGATTCCACAATGTAATATATTTCCTACACTTGAAAAACAGACATTCAAGCAGACATTCTATTTGTAGATTTAAACTTTTAGGCTTTAAAACAGATCATTTGTTTCCCCCTTGCAATCATAAAGGGGTTTAATTACATAAGAAGGAGACACAGGCTCTAGTCCTGCCTGCACCACAACATCAACATCTGACACTGAGCTCACGAATTCCCATCTGTAAAATTAAATGCTTCAATTTGTAGATATCTGATAGACTTTCTAGTTCCTAAATCATACAAATCTATGACTAGTTTGGTCAACTAGGAGGGAGCGCAGTAAAGCACCTGGGGTCAATCAGGTCAGGAGTATTGGGCAGGTGTCCAGATAGACCAAAGAGAAAGTGGACTGAGGCAAACTGATCCCAGACTCAGGCTCAGGTTGGGGACAAAAGTGGACACAGGTGTTCAGTGTCAGAGTGAAAGACGCGGGTGGTCAAGACAAATGAAAGCTATAGGGATGCAGCCCACGGAAGCAAACACAAGCTGTGTGGGTTGGGACAATGTGCACCGGGGTAGCTGATTAAAAAGACAGAAGGACTGCAGAGATTTGTGCCCTGCCACAAAAATACTTGACCTTTACTTCTAGCTTCATTCTTAAGACCGTTTCCTCTCAAAATAATGTTAAAGCAAAGAAAAATTGGTATAAAAGGTAGGCTTTCAAGAACGAATAGGAAGACATCAATATCACAGGAAAATGGGTCACAGTCCCATGAATCCATCCTGAAACCACAATGCCAGTGAAGCAGGACTTTAACCATGGGGACAGCATTATCTAGCTGTGCGTGGCATTGTGTTAATGATTACAGACATTTTGAGGAGACAATAATAAGAGATGAAGGTATAGATATATATAGGCTCATCACATAATCATTATCCAGATTCAAAAGCGAACGTGTGGCTCAGTTGTTGAGGGGCCACCTGTTAACATCCACTTCCTATGTACCTGCAGGAAGTGGTACATGCAGTATTTCATTTAATCTTCTTGATTCTAAGAGGTCGATGTTATTCTTCACCTCATTTTGAAAAAAATAAAAATAAAACAAGCTTAATGGAGTGAGAGGTTCTGTACTGAGAACAGAATTGGATGCCCTCCCAGCCCATGAGCCCCTGGCATCCAAGGTTTCAACCATTAACATCTCTGCTTCTAAACACTAATAAGTACGTTAAAATGTCCATACTCAAAAGGCAATGTGAAAGGCCAGGAAATGCTTCCAGAATTTGTCACAACATTATAATAAGAGTCATGAAATATGAGAGATGTTCTTCAGTGAGGGAAATCTTTGTTGTCTTTGTCAAATAAAGCATCCCATGTCACAGGCCTTGATGTTCTTCTGAAAGATTTCCTCTTATTTTCTTTACGTACCTATGTCAGATTTTCAGACGAAAAGATGGAGAAAATGTCTCCTCACTTAGGAATGAAATAGAAAAAAAAATCAGAATATCTACTATTTGATGATAGAGTCAACACTCCAACAATCGATTTACAGTGCCTTCCTATCTGTGTCCTCACCTGCTTTCAAGAGACTTAGGTAAGGTTATTTTTGCTAATACTCTTGAATTAACCTTAAGACACCTTTGAGTATTTAAAGATCAATAATGCCACTTTTTCAAAGCAAACATGTACCTTAAAAACAGGCTAAAAGATTATTCTAAGAAAGGGAATAGATAATTTGGGGCTACTAAAAGACAATGAAAGGGATTAATTTTAAAGAAAAAGCATGCTGATGTGTTCTAGAAAGGAATTATATCTATGTATATTCAATGTGTTGGCTGCTACACTTTTCAAAAATGTGGCTGTCTTTTAAATGCTGCATGTAAATATTCAATAAATTTGCAAAAATTATTTATTCTAAAGTCTATGAAGCTCTGAATTCTGTAGTTAGTATGGACACATTTGCCTACCCTAAGTACCTCTTGGAACTACTAACATCATTTGCAATTTAGACCTTAGCAAGGTGGCAGATGTGCTGGAAGATCCTTGTGTAATTATTTTCCATTCTTCTTAATCATTCAGAATTTCAGATCTAGGTTTGAAGTTGCAGTTTAGCAACCCCACTAGCCTCTCCACTGTTAGCTGTTTAACTTCATCTGTGTTTAATTTTTGTTTCTTTCATATTTCTTCTACACATATTCCCAGATGCCTTTAGGAAATAGGTCCATTCTGAATATATCACATAAATAAACTGCAATGGGGGAAGGCCTCTTCATTTTGAAAATGCCACACTGCACAACAGCTGAAAGGAAGGCTCATTGAGTAATATTAGCTTGCGTTTCTACGGGAGCACTATAAGTGCTTTTTTCCCCAAAGCACTTAACATAACAAAATTGCCTCACTCATCACAGCAAAGCAGTCACCTTTAGAGTGGTGCATGAAGCTGTTTTTCAGGATGGAATCACACTTTAGATGGAGCAAGAAATGAAGAAGAATTCTGTGTCGAGTGGTAATGGTAGGGAAATTTAAGCAGGCAGAATAAAATTACTTAGTTGGAATTGGGTCAGAACCCCAAGACTAACAACTATACTGACACTAGACTATTCTGAGAAAGGCTAGTGGTTCTTTATTGAATAAACCCATTCTGACTCTTGGCAGAAAGATGTGTCTACTGCTTGCATATTATACATCCATCTATTTTCCTTCACAAATATTTGTTATGTATAAGTCTTAAGAATATTTAAAACATTTTGACCCAGAAAAAATATATTTGTTCTTCTAAACTTGCATTAGACTGTACGTATTTACTAACACTATTCCATACACTTCCAAGCTAACCCTTATAGGTTACCATTTCCATATCAACAAACCAAACCCAGTGTCTCAGAAACCAGTGGTTTCCAAACGTTATTACAAAATTATATTGACTGGACAACCAGTCTCTTCCCCATTTCTCCTAAGTCATCTGCTGCACCCCTGGCCCATACACCTAGACCACAAGAAGACTGGATCTGGACTTCCATTTTTGTTGTTGGTGAGAAAACGGGGGCTTTAAAAGTCATTATTTTTAAAGGCTAACTAATAACATCATCATAGTGTAAAAAATTTAGAAGATTTAAAACTTCATAAAAAATATAATGCTCATAATAGCACCTTTGGGACTAAAAATGTATGGGTCAGACACTTAACCCTTCATGTTAGTATAACTTTTGAATGACTAAGCCGTTGAAGATCAATGCAAGACTCAGCAGAACTAAATATTCTCAACTCTTGACTTCACTGACAGTTAAAAGTGCATTATCATTTTCTGTACTCATTCATTTGATCAGCCAACATATGCTGAGTACCTGTGAGACATAGGACTCTGTACTTGATACCAGACTTCAGGAAAGACAGACAAGCAACACTTGCAATTATCATTCAGTGTGATGAGGGCTAAATAGGAAACATGTACCAAGTGCAATGAAATCTTGAAGAAAGAGCATTTAAGTCAGTCCGGGCAGGGAAAGGGGAGCAGAGATAACTGGGGCTGCGTTTTTGAAGTTTGCTAGAATTGCTAGAAGTCAGTTAAGTAGAGAAGAAAGACTGAGGGAGGGTGGGGAAGGGTGGGGAAGAGTGTAAGTTGGACTATTAGACAAGGAGAACAGCAGTAAGAAAAAACAGGGAGATGGCTGGACGCGGTGGCTCATGCCTGTAATCCCAGCACTTTGGGAGGCCAAGGCGGGCAGATCACGAGGTCAGGAGGTCAAGATCATCCTGGCTAACACAGTGAAACCCCGTCTCTACTAAAAATACAAAAAATTAGCCAGAAGTGGTGGCGGGCGCCTGTAGTCCCAGCTACTCGGGAGGCTGATGCAGGAGAATCGAGTGAACCCGGGAGGCGGAGCTTGCAGTGAGCCAAGATCGTGCCACTGCACTCCAGCCTGGGCAATAGAGCGAGACTCCGTCTCAAAAAACAAACAAACAAAAAAAAAAAAAAAAAAAAAAAAAAGAAAAGAAAAGAAAAGAAAAGAAAAACGAGAAAACAAGGAGACAGGGAAAAGTATAACAACTGCAGGTGATGAGAGGTCAAGTTCCAAGGGAAAAGAATAATAGGTTAGACACCTAGCGGAAACATCCAGTGAGCAGCTGAACATCCATGTCCTGGTTTAGAGAAGACAGTTGGGCTCTAGTGCAGATTTATGATGAAAAGGAGTGACTATTGCCTAGAAACTTTCTTTCCAATTCTGCTGATATGTTTTTCAGCATTCTTGGGAATAATGCCAACAAAACAAATTGATAATATAAATCATGTATGTGGATGGCATTTACTTATACAAATCTAATTTACAAAATCATATGTGGCACAAATTAAGCAACCAGTGATATGTTCTGACAGCCCTTTGCTTGTAATTTGGCCCAATACTATTTTGCTCAATCACTTCCTGCTCCTCAGTTTTCCTTCTCTGCAAGTTTTACCCACTTACCTTACCCTTTACACTTCTTGCTTTCTCTCCCTTCTCGCTTTCACCTTTCTCCCTGTGATGGTTAATACTGAGTGTCAATTTGATTGGGTTGAAGGATGCCTAGTATTGATCCTGGGTGTGTCTGTGAGGGTGTTGCCAAAAGATATTAACATGTGAGTCAGTGGACTGGGAAAGGCCGATCCACCCTTAATCTGGGTGGGCACAATCTAATCAGCTGCCAGCATGGCTAGAATAAAAGCAGTCAGAAGAACGTGGAAAGACTAGACTGGCTTAGCCTCCCAGCCTACATCTTTCTCCCATGCTGGATGCTTCCTGCCCTCAAACATCAGACTCCAAGTTCTTCAGCTTTGGGACTCGAACTGGCTTCTTTGCTCCTCAGCTTGCAGATGGCTTATTGTGGGAACTTGTGATCATGTGAGTTTAATACTTAATAAACTCCCCTTTATATATACAACTATCCTATTAGTTCTTTCCCTCTAGAGAACCCTAATACACTCCCTTTTCATATTACACGCCAGTTATCTAACCACCGGATTCTCCTGTTTTCATGTGCATCACATTAGGATCTTCCTAAAGTAACAAGTTGATATGGTCTGGCAGTGTCCCCTCCAAAATCTCATCTTGAGTTGTAGCTCCCATAATTCCCACGTGTTGTGGGTGGGACCCAGTGGGAGATAACTGAATCATGGGAGCAGTTTCCCTCATACCGTTCTTGTGATAGTGAATAAGTCTCACGAGATCTGATGGCTTTATATAGGATTTTCCTTTTCACTAGGTTCTCATTCTCTCTTGCCTGCTGCTATGTTAGATGGGCCTTTCACCTTCTGCCATGATTATGAGGTCTCTCCAGCCATGTGGAACTGTGAGTCTATTAAACCCCTTTGTCTTTATAAATTACCCGTCTTGGGTATGACTGTATCAGCAGCATGAAAATGAACTAATACACATGAGTTGTCATGTAATGGATTAATCTCAAATACCTCTTTTTAAATTTCACCATGGATTTGGAGAATTGCCAAGAGCTTCTTCCTCTCAGCTTCCACAATACTTGATTATCTCTATACTTGCCTTTTGTATATGGTGGCATTGAGCTCATTGAAGCTAGGTACTAAAAATTATCTTTTACCGTCTAGTGACCAGAACAACATCTAATGCATAGCAAATACATATTTTCAACAACAAATACATGCTGAAAGAAAGGATGAGAGGACTTCAGATCCTTGTGTGCATAGCAAATGCATAGATGGAAGCTTCACAGGAAGGGTAACGACCTGCTTCCAACTCCAGGATCTTGATTAGATATAAGGAACAAACTTCTGACCTTGTCATATCTTTATTTATTTATTCCTTAGCACAGGCTGCACGCAGACCAAAGAGATTCAATAAATGAATATCTAACTGCTTCTAATTATTTCACTCCTAACCCATTAAGAAATAAATTAGCCAAACGTAGAATGCAATAGAAGCCTTGGTTTTGCCTAACATGTTAGATCCTTTGTCATATCAACAAGGGGGTAGAGAGGGAGGAATTGATGATATCTCTTCACTGCAGATGTTGGAACCAGGGTATGTGGGAGATCAATGACTAAACTTTAGGTCTCTACCCAGTCTTCTGCCCACCAGACCTCAATGCCTATTGATGGAGGTCCTAGGATGATGGTAGGTTGCCATGGGAGACAATAGTAGCAGCAGCCACAGACTCAATTTCAAATGACAGTGACACATACACTCTACACGCAAGACACAGTTCTCTGGTGGTGTCAAAATCAATGGCGTTGACTATTCATCTTCCACCTGTGTCTTTTATTACAATAAAAGCTTACTCTAGATTGCCTGGTGCATTTTTTAAAAGCTTGCTGCCAGGCTGTAAATTTCAGAGCTGCCTTGCAGGGTTTCTTAGACAGGTTCAATACGTCCTAGAACACTGACTTCACACAAGTAAAGGAAAAAGGGAAAAGTAGATTTTCTTTTCTGGCTAAGAGCTGGAACTCTTCAATAGTAACCTGGGAATGTTTCTGCACTCCCAAAGGTGTGCCTAAGATGTCCTAAGTCAAAATGACTACTATGATTAACCTATTTATTATTTTGACATGCTAGCAAAAATGAGAGGGAAGAGCCATTTTCTCTGCTTTTATCTGGCTTGGATAACCATGTTACTGGGATAGAAGAGAAAAATTGATCGAAAGCAGAGGCACAGGGGTAAAAAAACCATCATGATCTTCACACAGCCCTTTTGAGTTTCTGTCACCATTCCTTTTAATGGATTTGTGTTATGCTAAAGGGCAAAGGTCATTCTAAAATAATGAAATGTCAAAGTCAACAGAGGGTGAATTGCGTAGCAGGTGTTAAACAAATGTACAGTACTTTAAATATTTACATCTGCAAATGGAAGTCACATTTCTATCCTCTGATTACTTCCTAAGGCTTTTATCTACTGAGAGGGAGAAACTAGTGAATTCCCCTGATCCTGGGCTTCCCAACTCTTCTCCAAGTCTTCTGAAACTCCAGGACCCTGCCCTTCCTCTTGTTTACAAATGAGGCTACTTTCTGAGTCTTAGTTTAGAAATCGGTAAAATGGGTTGTTGAGAAGGTTAAATGAGACAACATATGAAGGAAGCAAATCCAATGCCTGGCATGTGATTGGCACTAAGTGAAAGTTATTTTTATTTCCTTTTAATATGTTCTGTCAATGGCCATATAGTTAGGCAGAGAGATGGGCAATTTTCATTGTTAATGTCTGGTATATTACACAATGTTTTGTTATTACTCTCAATCTCTTTGTAATTATTTGTCTTTTGCTCTCTGTTTTACATAAACAATTTGATAATTCAAGGGAAATGAAAAAGAGATGTGATTAAATCCTATTTTACATTATTATAGGCAACAATTTCTTCCCTAGATCACATCTGTTAGCTCATTAAAAAGTAGCCTTTCCTTACTCTAAGCATGTTTCAAGTTTACCTTTAGACCAGTGATTCACTCCTTTTTTTTTTTTTTTTTTGAGACGGAGTCTCACTCTGTCGCCCAGGCTGGAGTGCAGTGGCACGATCTCGTCTCACTGCAATCTTTGCTTCCCGGGTACAAGTGATTCTCCTGCCTCAGCCTCCCAAGCAGCTGGGACTATAGGTGTGCACCACCACGCCCAGTTAATTTTTGTATTTTTAGTAGAGACGGGGTTTCACCATGTTGGCCAGGCTGGTCTCGAACTCCTGGCCTCAGGTGATTCACTTACCTTGGCCTCCCAAAGTGCTGGGATTACAGGTGTGAGTCACCGCACCCGGCCCCTGGACCAGTGATTCACTCTTGACTACAATGAGAATCACTTAGAGACTTTAAAAATTCCCCATGCTCAGACTGAACTAGGTAAGTCAGGATCTTGCATGTGGACCCCTGGCATCAGTGTAGACCCGCTGCCCAACTCACTCTTGCCTCTGGACCTCTTATGCTCATTCCAAATCCAAATATCATATACTTCCACCAATAATTAAATAAGCATCTGTTGAGCAAATACCATATGCCCAGCTCTGTGCTGAAACATTTCAGCTGATGAATTTGCTCTATTTCACAGAAAAAAATAGGGGCCATTAAAATGCCTCCCAAGACTTCTTTGCCTCAGCTCCTTATAGATCCCACTTCCTCTCCTCCCTCTGCAGGGGACCTTGTTCCTTCAGTCACTCTGTTTACCTTAGGCATTTGAACATGTGCAAATATCTTCAATTTAAAAACAACTTGAAAATCTACCTCTTATGCCCTATTTACAGGCAAGCTCCTGAAAAAGAACAGCCTACATCCAGGTCTTGTTTGTCTCCCAATAATTTCTTAATTCATATTCATCTGTTTTTGGCCACAAACTGCTCTCACTAAAGTACCAACAACTGATTAATTGCCAGTGTCTGTCCTCTCTGTCACACTGGACGCTACTGACTTGTGCTTCACATTCTTCTGTGTGTCATGATGGGGCTCTATGTCTCTGTCTCCTCCTGCCCATCTCTGGTCACTTCTTGTTTATTTGTTCATTAGTTATTAACTATTAGTGTGCTCATTTCTTAAGCATTAGTTCCTCCAGGGTATAGGCCTGAGCCCTCTGTATATACCCTCTGGGTAGTTTCACCCATACCCATTAATCCATTTTTCATTTTGATTTTTAAAAATTTCTATTTCTACTGACCTCACACGTAAACACTAAATCCTTATTTATAGGTAACCAACTAGTAGACAGTCCCCCTCAAATGTCTTGTATTTGTCAATTATGACCTGTGCAAAAGAGAACATAGCACTTGCTCTTCCTGCTGAACCCATTCTTCAAATAGCTTCCTCTTTTTCAAGAACAGTATCATACCCTGTTGCCCAAACCATTAACAAATGCTCTTTCCTTTTCCTTATTATTATTGCATTTTTGAGACAGAGTTTCACTCTTTTGCTGAGGCTGGAGTGAAGTGGCGTGGTCTTGGCTCACTGCAACCTCCGCCCCCTGGGTTCAAGTGATTCTTCTGCCTCAGCCTCCCAAGGCAGCTGGGATTATAGGCGCCCACCACCATGCCTGGCTAATTTTTGTATTTTTAGTAGACATGGGGTTTCGCCATGTAGGCCAGGCTGGTTTCGAACTCCTGACCTCAAGTGATCCACCCACCTTGGCCTCCCAAAGTGCTAGGATTACAGACATGAGCCACTGTGCCCGGCGCCTTTTCCTTATTTTCATAATCAATCTAACACTAAGGTGTTGCTTTCCAAATTTTTTTCCCATACACCCACTATTTTAGTTCTAGCCTGAATCATATGATGATATTTGAACAATAATCATAACCCTCCAACTTGTTTCTAGTGTTCCGCCCTTCCTCCCTTCAACCCAGCCTCCACCATGCTCCCGACTGATAGGTAGAAAACTCAGATCTGATCTGACCCCTTCTCTTCAGTCAATCATTTAGATTGCTGGCAACTCCTTCAAAAGATCAGTAGTCACCAGGCCCTATGATATGGCTGTGGGCTCTTTTCTCCCTGCAGATTCATATGCTGAAGTCCTAACTTCCAGCACCTCAGAATATGGTTATATTAGGAGATAGAGTCTTCAAAGGGCTGATTAAAGTAAAATGTGGTCATATGGATGGGCCCTAATCCATTATAACTGATGTCCTTATAAGAAGAAGAGATTAGGATGCAGACACACAGAGAAGGAAGACCACGGAAAGACACAGGGAGAAGATGGCCAAGTATAATCCAAGGTTGGTTTCAGAAGAAACTAACCCTACTGACACCTTGATCTTGGACTTGCAGACTCCAGAACTGTGAGAAAATAAATTTCTGTTGTTTAAGCCACTCCAGTCTGTGGTACTTTGATATGGCAGCCCTAGCAAACTGATATACATACTACTCTTAACTGATCTTCAAAGCACAGCTTGCATACTTCTGAATCCTCAGGCTGAGCTAGGAATCCCTTTTTTGAGCTCTGCTTCTGTGTTCTAACAATAACAAACAAAACAGCAATAAAGACCAGACCATGGCAGCAGGTGTCACTTCTGAAGCACCTGTGATGTGCTCTATATTCAGTACTTTACAGATGCTTTATCACTTATAAAACATCTGCAACAGGTTAAGAACATCCCGTTTGTCCCTAAGTTTCAGTGAGATTAAAGATAGTACTAAAAAAAGGGACTTAAGTAGATACTATATACCCATGTACACCGTAACATCATTCACAATAGCCAAAAAGTAGAACACAACGTCTATTGGTAGATTAATGATAAACAAAATATCGTGTGCGTGTGTGTGTGTATGTGTGTGTGTGCATGTGTGTATACACACAATAGAGTATTATTATTCAACCATAAAAAATCATAAGATTATGACACATGCTAGAATATGAATGAACCTTGAGAACATTTTGCTAAGTGAAATAAGCAGGACACAAAAGGACAAATACTATGTGATTCCAGTTATGTGAGGTAATTAGAATAGGCAGATTCATAGCGATAGGAAATAGAATGGCCATTGCCAGGTACCAAAAGGAAGGGGAACAGGGAAATGGGGAATTATTTTTAATGGGCACGGAGTTTCTGTTGGGACAATGAAAAATTCTGGAATTGGATAGGGGTGGTTTACACAACATAGTGAGTATTCTTAATGCCACTGAATCATACACCCAAAAAATCGTTAAAATATTTTTGAAAAGTACAATGAAAGCTAGCTTTTAAAAAAAGATAGTGCTAAACCAACCAATGCTAGCATGTAAGCAGCCCAGCCTAGAGTTGTCTAACTGGATCACCCTAGAGACTACCAGCCCACTCAATAATCATTTCCCCCATCTTTCATGTTAATGGAACCCTAATTTGTTCCAATAACCAAATACACTTCAGCCCAGATAAATTCTGGTTAGTTTAACCCTATCATGGAAATCTCATTCTCCTTGTTGGTTATTGGTTTAGGGGCAGGCTTGTAGCTGTCTGGCCAATGACACATAAAGTAATGTTTGCTCGGGGCTTCTGGGAAGGTTTCCAGTGTGGCAGGGGCTTTGGGGAAAGTTTCCAATGAGAAGGGGGCTTCTGGGAAAGGTTTCCAGTGAGAAAGGGATTTCTGGGAACCGTTTCCAGTGTGCTAGGGGCTTCTGAGAAGGTTTCCAGTGTGCTAGGGGCTTCTGGGAAAGGTTTCCAGTGAGGAAGGGGTTTCTGGGAAATGTTTCCAGTTTGTGAGGGGCTTCTGGGAAAGGTTTCCAGTGTGGTAGGGGCTTCTGGGAAAGGTTTCCAGTCCCACCCTTGTTACATCTCTGTTTGATGCCTTGAGAAGCAACAATCATTTTGCAGGCATGATGGTAACCTAGCCTGAGGATACCAGAACAGAAAGATGAGAGGAGCCTGAGTCTTCCATGACATTGTGGAGCCTCAGAAATAATCAATGTTAATATCATTTTGTCTCCATTATCTTGTTTACTCTACAGAAATTATTATTGCAACGAAACCAGCCTGTGTCTGTGAATAGACATAGTTCAGTGTTGTGCCTCTAAGCCTTTGCCATGTTTGGAAAAAGGCAGTCAGGCCATAGATGTTTGCTGAATGCGTGAAGATACCTCTATCCTAACAAAGTTAGAAATATAATGTAAATGAAGAGGCAAGAAGAGTATGCTGAAAACCTTTGTGGGAGCAACAGAAGATACTGGATAGAAAAAGCAACATCATATTTAAATTTGCAATTATTGGTGTATGTTTTAATTGATCAAAACCCAGAGTCTTCTTTTGGTGTGAAATATATTATTTAAGGTAGCACATGGTAATTCAACTTTGAATTCTTATGCTTCACTTACATTTATTTCACCTGGAAAGTGAAATGATAGCTATGGCCAAAGAGCACATGTTTAATAATGCCCAAGAAATCAGTGCCAATTTGATTCCAACCAAATGTTTGTCGGCCCCGGGGAGTTGTTCCGTGGTCAGAAAAATGCAGTCAATCCTCTGCGGGGCTCACCTGCATCAATTATTACTTGCTGGGTGTAAAGACATGTTCTAGAAAACAAATATTTGCTAACTATGACACTTAACTGTCAACAAAAATTCTAGAAACAGCTATGGCTTTGTATATGATTGCCTATGTTAATCTTGGTGGGTAAAATTTCAAGTCTTTCAATATTTTACAGTTTTATCATATCTCTACCCTTCTAAAAAGTATTAACTTTCATATTCTTTGCAATAACCCAACTATATTGGGATTCTCTGCCTCATGCAATGTTTATTCCTTATTTAATATTTGTACTTAATGCTAAGGAAGGAAGTGTAGTGGTTATATGCATTTGGTGTGTTCAAGTCACTCTACCCACTCTTTGTTGTCTGTCTCTTGTTAGTCTATCTTTTCCTGTTTTTGACTTAGTTTCTCAATACGGGAAATGGGGTTAATGGTCTCTTTTGCCAGGGCGGTTGCAGTATTACAATAAAATGATGTATCTGCAACATTTAGCCTTATTTCTGCCATTCAATAAATGAGAAACCAGCTGGCTGGCCTCACAGGGGACCCTGCACTGGTCAAGTCACCGTGTTCAAGGGTCTGTGTGTTCCTCAATTTGCAGATCTAGAGGCTCGCTTTGGTCTATTTCTCAGGGTGGTTTGGTGATGAGGGAATACTAGGGGGAGAGCTGGTTGTCTGACAGAAATACTTGTGGGGTTCACATTCTAATTATTTCTAAGAGAGGGCTGACAGGTGGACCAGGGCCAGGGCGAGTTCTTGACTGCAGTGCCTTGTCCCTGGACAAAGTATGGACAAGCACTGTGAAATTAACAGATACCCAGGAGACTCTCATTTCATCTAAGATCTGATCTACCCACTCCTGCTCTGGATTGACAGATTTGCTGTTCTTCATATATGTAAATAACTTTGATTAGGACATAGCTCCCTGTTCTGTGTGCTTTGGGCCTAGGAAAATTTTGTTTCTAAAGTGCCTTTTGCATTTGTGTGATCTCCCATGTTATGTGTTGATTTTTTGTCATTCAGGATGCCCCTGCTGTTACTGCCCTAAACTCTCTGCAGGCCAGGGTGATACTGGAGCTGTAAAATCATAAGCTAATCTAAAAACTAAAAAGAGAACAAATCAGTTAGGGTCTCCCTAAACTCTCATAGTAGCTATATGTCAAAAGAAACACTTGTTAAATGAGCTTTTCTAGTGAGGAGAATGCTTGAGTTCTTTCAGATCAGAAAAGAAAGCCTAAAACACTTTTAACTTGCAGACTCAACAGAATCTATGAAAGAGAAACAGATGAAAGGCAGATCGCTGTGCTATCCTGGTGCTTTTTAGTATGTGATTGACACAAAGGAAAAAAGAAATTTTGTTCAGTCTAAAAAAGAACTTTCTTTCTTAACAGTTACAGCTCCCTCCACCTATAATGGGTTGCTTGGTGAGTCATCAAGATCTCTGTCTCTGGAAGGATTTGGGGAGGAGATGGGAATTAGGATTGCACAGCCCTGCCAGGTCCCTTTCCAATCCACAAGTCTCTATTTTAAGACCCTTGAGGTTAAATCCTGTAGAATAGAATCTAAGAACTACAAGACTTTGCAGTGCGGCTGATATGAGTTTATGTCACCAGGCAAGATGTCCTGGAGAATGTAGTGCCTGAGCTGGACCTCAGAGGATGATGATGATGGAGATGGGAGGACAGTAGCAGATGGGCCATGCCATACATTGAGATGACACTGACAAAAGTACAGTGCTCTGCCCAGTCTCCTTGCTCTTGGTCTGTTCCTGGCATCTTGTGGCAAGATGCTTCTTTCTAAATCATTGTTCTCACTGTATTTCTCTTTAATACATCTTATGCACCCAGGAAAAACATGAACACTCTTTAGTTGTCTTTCAAGGGTCCCCTCATTCTGCTCCAGCCCATTTTTCAGAATTTAGTGCATACTACACTGAGACACAAATCTTCTCTACCACTTGAACTCCCCTGGCCTGTTACAGGAACTAAATATTCCCTGACATGGCCCACACTCCACAATATTTGCTCCTTCTTGGCTACTGTCAGATTTGGAAGAAAACATCAAGTTTTATGTCTGAGATCCAAAATCCAGTGTGATAATTATTTCAGGCATGATCCAATAGATGTGAAGTCTACACGTCTCTATCTTTACTGACTGTTTTTTTTTCCACTTTGATTTTGTCCAGCGCTTCTTAACCTTTTATATGCATATATCAGTCAGTTGCAAGTTTTGATTCAGGTGATCTGCGATGGGACCTGTGATTCTGCATTTCCTGTAGATTCTCAAGCAATGTGGGTGCTGCCAGTCCAGGGATCACACTTTGAGTAGCAAGGCTCTAGGGTCAAACCCACCTTCCTCCCCTTCTTTGACCAAATGGCCTCACAAGTTGATTCCCTCTATGATCCAGGGCATTTATTTCTTATTTTCAATACAAACTGATGCCCAGGTCTCAATCCTTTTCCTGATAAGTTCTTCCGAGGCTGTAGAGCCCTCCTGGCTAATGAGGCTTCTGTCCTGATACTCCTGACCTTTCTGCTCCACTGCTGTCCTGGCTGGAGCTGAAGTTATGAGGATTGATGAGGCCCCAGAGCAGGTGACTCTATAAGGAAAAGAGCAGGAGGCTAAGGATCATGTCCCTTAGATAGAAAAAGAGGAGGGACAATTTAGAGAGAGGAAGGAAAAGACAGAGGGATGCTGAAACCAAGTATTTCAAGAAGTTCAGGTTGTCAAACCATCCCTCAAGTCCTTCCACACATGGCTTCTCTTCTCTGTGACCTTATCCTCCCTGTTTCTATAGTGGTAAAATTTTGAACTTGATTGTATACTGTATGTCATTTCCAAAATGGGATTTAAGATGCATTACAAGCTGAAGGGTCTATAAAAGAGGTCGGTATTTTTAATGAACCAAAAGTTGTCTTTTTATTCTTTTTAAGGAGAGAAATCTGCATGATTTGGTTTGATCACAGACATGAGCTTTGATTATTATAAGGTTCTTTGATTATAAGTCCTTTCCTCCACTGCGTTGTAAACGCCTAGCCAGTCTTAGTTTTGCACTAAAAGGATCAATTGCTTCCCTATTTTCCAGCTTGGACATGGCTGGGATTCTAACAACTGCTAATAAAATAATTTCTGACTTGAACTGGTAACATTTACTACCTGTTCTGCATAGCACTAAATTTTCAAGTGGAATAGGAATTTTTGGGCTTCTTAAACATTGATGAAAATTACTGTTGACTCCTTTGATAACACCTCTTTGTTTCAAATGCTTTCCAGATGTTCTAAATGATTTCCTAATATTTATATGTAAAAACTTAGAGCATAAGGAGCTTTTGTGATGATTCAGGGTAAGCTTATGTTGCAGATGAGGAGACTACACAAGGTTAAAATGTTACTCTGAAAATCACTGATGAGCAGTGTTTGGAACCCGTATTTAATATATTACACATTTGACTACACTGTATTTCATTTTAAAATTTGAGCTAAGAATTTTGTACTTTCTGGGCCAAAAAAGAGATTTTTTTGAAAGATTCAAATTACACTTTTTTTCTTTAGTAAAACATTCAGTGGCTTTGTATAGCAGTTTTTAAATTCAGCATTATGTTTCCGTTACTCCCAATCATTCTAAAGTGATCAATGACATCAATCAACTGTTTCTTAAGGTTATTAAACTTTTATTATTTTTATTATTATCATTATATTAAGTATGTTTGTAGCACAGATAAGGTGTGTGTGGTTTATTCTATGGATGGTGATAAAGTAAAATGCTGGGATATGTTTGGAATATTGCATTTGTAAGAAGCTTAATGTTACTTTGACCCACACTGAATAATTCAACAGGGTATGATATATCAAAGGTAGAGGCAAACAAAATCTCAATCCAGATGACTAGAGAAACATTTCTTCAATGAAGTACTTCGAAAATAACTTCAGAAAGTCCTTAATTACTTGGAAGTATCACTGCAAATGGAAAGTCATAGGCTTTTTGGCAATTTTTTGTTGGATGCTATAGCTATTACCTACAGCTCAGGAAGAAAGGCCAGTACATGCCAAAGGCACTTTAAGAATATGACTCGATACATTTTATAATCATTTTAATCCAGGGCCATTAAAATGCTCTACAAGGGACAAGAGCTAGGTTCTTTATTTCTTTGTAAATATTAATGCATTTTCACTCATTGTGTCATGGTTGGGAAGGAAACACCACTCATGGCTCATGGTGCTAAAGATGATATAGGATCAATGAAAGACTAAATCATCAATACATCAATGTGTGTGCTACCAGCCTAAGAGACTAATGTGAAAATTAATGACCTTTAAAATTCAAGGAATGTGCATACGTCAATCTAATTGAAAGAAGAATTGATTAAGTGTTCCATCATTTACTGTCACAAACAGGAAGGAGAGATTAATGACACATGTTGATCAAATGCAGCACTTAAAGAGTAAGATATCATTTTGCCATCATCACAAGCCCTGATCTGGTCTTGGGTTTCTTTTGTATGAAGATTGGAGGGGGAATATGACTAACCAGATGTAATAAGACTACCATGACTCTCCAGATACATAAGAAAAGTTTTCTATGATCGAAAACACACCCACTCAGCAGTTTGTACCAAGATTACAGATTCATCTTGGGAACAGGGAAGCTCACAAAGACTCCCACATCTTAAAAAGCAAAAAGGCCTCTTGAGTCTGTTATTTTCTCAACTCATGGGTGCAAAGAATATTATTTTGACATCATGATAGCTTTGTTTTTATTCATGAAACTCCTCTCTTATTAAATTAAAAAAAGAAGAACCGTTGAGATAAACGCAGTATTATTACAGGGCAGTTCTCAATGTCAGTATTGCCTTTGACTATCTAGGTTATAGAGAATCAACTGGAGAAGGGGGCACAATGTACAATCTAGGAAGATAGTCACTTACAATCATTTTAAATAACACTCTTCTTTTCCCAGCAGCTGCCTTGGGAACACAGACCACCCTCTTATCTCTTGTAACCCTTCTCATTTAGTGAGCATCGGAAAGTAATTTTCTGTAAGTGTGGAAGAGATTATATGTTGAACATACACTGTGTGCAGATATAATGCATTATTTCTTACATATACTCTCTACATACCTCTGGAGATTCACAGGAGGGAGTTTTTCCAGCATTTGCAGAAAGAATCGCTGAATTCCCTCGAGCTTCTTGGCCTCTTATCATTCCTGACACCAGTCTAAACTTCACTGAAGCTTTTCCTTCAGAAAACTGCTTTTTTTTTTT
Organism: Pan paniscus; assembly: GCF_029289425.2. NCBI lineage: Eukaryota > Metazoa > Chordata > Mammalia > Primates > Hominidae > Pan > Pan paniscus. The sequence continues at coordinate 95,783,428 of NC_073263.2, read as the reverse complement.
CTTTTTTATTCTGGATGTCCCTTTATCAGCCACTCCCCTCCCCCAGAAAACTCTATTTATCTTTCACTGGAAACAGCAGGCTTGGGGTTTCTAGAGAGCATATCATATCCTTGAGTCCCATTTCTATCCATTTTAGTTGCATTTATCCTCTCATCACAGTCCATTTACACTTGCCCTATCATTTATGGCTTTTGGACTTACAGCCCTGTGGTTGTTCTGGGGCAAAAGAAAGTCTGCATTTTTAAAATTTCTTGAAATTCCATCATTCAACTTATAAACATATCAGCTATCCTCATGATTAATACTAAAGATAACACACACTAAGAGACAACTTTTGTTGGTGGTGGTGGTGGCGGGTACAGGGGAGAGCAGCAAAAAATAGTACTCTACAACTTGTGTCTTATTTTGCCATCAATTTCAGCATCGAAATCTCCATTATCTGACATACATAGCTTCCTATTAGTTTAGCTTTAGTGAAGGTTTAACCAGCATGGGGGCACATAATAAAAATCTCCTTTTATTGTGTAATCATGACAAAATAAATATGAGAGCCAGCCTAACAAAAACAGACATCACCAGAGCCAAGAAGTTGGGCTTTTATGCATGACCTGGTTGTCGAACAATCTTATTACTCAATATCATAATTAATAAACTGTTTAGCAGCCAGTATGGAGGGCTTTGCAAAGAACTCATAAAGGACACATTCACAAAAGTAGTATGATGAACAGTTCTGCTTCTAAATCAAGGTTTCATATAACAAAGTCACAGAAGAGCCTTGATTCCAGACACCCGGGTGACAAATCCCTCTTAGGATCAGGGAAGTGAGAGGAAATAAGTACGGGACATTGAAGGCCACCCAAGGAGCATTACAGCAGTCTCATCTCTAGAATGACAAGAGTTCCACAGTTGTTAGCGGTGCCAGGAGAAGACCGGGAAAGAAGCCAGAGCCTACTGGGGAACTAACTAGACAGCATGCATCAGCCAGGCCAGGGATGAAGAATGTGTCCTTGAGATTAATGTTTCACAGCTGTGATGTAGACCTAGCTACAGGCATAGTCAATGGATTTTGCAGCAGGAGACAGATGAGAAATTATAGCATCCAAAAGAGCCTGTTACACCAAATCAATGATAAATGTACATCCATGAGACAATTGGTGGTGAAAAAAAAAAGATAGCATCCCTTAGCTCTGATTTTTCCCTTCATCCAAATTTTGCAACAGTTTTTTTTTTGTTTGTTTGTTTTTTGCCTTTTAGCTTTCTAGGAACACTTTATTCAGCTGAAAAGAACAGCAAGGCACCACTTCAGTTATTTTCACAAGTTGTAACAAAGGATGTGACAACGGCACCCTTAATTAATCTTTGTCCTGAGACTGATTAAATAATAAGGTGAAAAACAATTTCACTTTTCAAACTCACAAGTCCACAAGTTCTGGGATTTGGGGGCTTTGTATAGTCTTTCTCAATTCTGCTGGCAAACTAATCAGTCCTTGTTTTTTTTTTTTTTCCTTTAAGTTCTGAGATACAAGTGCAGAACATGCAGGTTTGTTACATAGGTATATGTGTGCCATGGCCGTTTTCTACACCTATCAACCCGTCATTTAGGTTTTAAGCCTTGCATACATTAAGTATTTGTCCTAATGCTCTCCCTCCCTTTGCCCCCCACCCCCTGTCTGGCCCTGGTGTGTGTTGTTTCCCTCCTTATATCCATGTACTCTAATTGTTCAACTCCCACTTATGAATGAGAACATGCAGTGTTTGGTTTTCTGTTCCTGTGTTAGTTTGCTGAGGATGATGGCTTTTGGTTTCATCCATGTTCCTGCAAAGGACATGATCTCATTCCTTTTCATGGCTGCATAGTATTCTATGGTGTATATGTACCACATTTCTTTATCCAGTGTATCATTGATGGGCATTTGGGTTGGTTCCATGTCTTTGCTATTAATTTGAACAAGTTCTATACTTCTTGGTCAGGCAATTCCATCTCCCCTATTTACTTAACATGGTTTTAAATATTTTCTCCTTTTCCTTCTGCATCAATGTCGAAAATCCCCTCTATTTCTGAAACTTTAAATTGCTCTTGCACCTTTAAGAGGAATTTAAGAACAATTTTATGACAAATTTCAAATATATACAAAAGTCAAGCCAGCAGTATAACGAATTGTCATGTACCTTCACCCAGCTTAATCAATTACCCACTCACGGCCAATCTTGTTTTATCTACAACCCCACTGCCACCTCTCCATATCCAACTTCCCCATTCCCAGATTATTTTGAAAGAAAACCCAACCTTTCCATTATTTTTCTCACAGGGGAGTTGTAATCAAGTCTCCTTCAGGAAACTGGTAGTTTTGTTTGCAGTTTTACTTTTTCTACTTCTATTGGGAGAAAAGGATATTTGGGGAGCTTTCATTATTTACTTCTTGTCCATTCTAATTATAACTAAAATCACCATTATAGAGTTAAGATAATTGCTAAAGACATGCATGTGAGCATAATTTCAGATAAGCAAATACAGTAGTGATTCAAAATATTTAACCGCTCTTTGGCTGTAATTGACCATTGATAAAATATTTCCACATGGTGTGAAACAAATGTAAGAAAACACAGCACTCAAACTACACAGACCTTCTATTAAGGCCTTTTCCACAACTGTATTTGATCTCTTGATATTCCCTTCAAAAGATGTTACATTTCACAGAGATGGACTCCTGGTGTGATTTGTCCCTTTATGAATCTGCCTTGTGTTTACAATCAGTATCAAAAGATTAAAATTAAAGTGTTTGCTGCACATTCAATTTATTTCCCAGATTGAATTGTAAATTATATACGCAAAGACTTTCTCTTAATCTCCATGGTGTTCATCCACAGTGCTTAATATAGTGCTTGGCATTTATTAATGCTTAACAAAGGCTTGTCGACTTATTGATCTATGTTGCTTCTCATCATAAAACCCAAGTATGTTTTATAAAATGACAGATTCTTTAATATAGGAAGAGCAAATATGTGTTGCCACTACACATTTCCTGTCCGCATGGCAGACATCTCGAATTTATCACTGCACTCTTTTCTACTAACTTGGGATGCAGCCTCAGCATCCTTGAGGTGCAAATTGCAACTTACCTCCTATCTGTGCTCTAACATTGTTTAGAGAAGAGATTCAAATCATTGGGCCATCAAGCTTGTCAAACGCTGTTCTGTTTTAAGTGTTCTGCAGGTCACTTACACTACTCCTGTTTGTTTTAGTCTGTTCATTCACTCCAGGGGACCTGTATTGTGGTCAAAGCCTGGTTTCCATGATGGGGTTGGTATGAGGAGTCAAATTCTAATTCCATTACTCACAAGCTGGATCATTAGCTTTTGTTTTTTCCTCCATAAAATTTGGATAATAACATTCTCCTCTTTTCAGAGGGGTTTTGTGATGGTTAGATGAAATGATTAATCTAAACAGCTTTTTAAACTGTGAAAATCTATGCAAGTGTCTGTTAATATAAAAGATATCTTAGGGGTCATACAAATAAGCACAGATCTTTGTCCAGGATAAGCCTCTACAAACTTAATGAAACGCCAGTTTCCAAATTTATATTCACTCACCTATCCCTTTGAGTCTCTCTTTTGTATGATTGTTTTGTGGCTCAAGATTTATTGGGGATCACTTCAAAATGTAATCTGAGGTCTAATGATGTGTGATTACACTCTATTGTTATCAGCCTATGCTGAGGAGCAGGGTATGGGATCAAATCGATAGGATAGAAAATTAGATAGGAAGCACAATGAAAAGTGTGAGGTTAAGGGAACATTTTATAGGGTTTTGGGATACAGTTGCTGAGACTACTTTTAAAAGAACAGCCTCAGGTGATTTCCCTAAAGCTTTGGCCTCATCAACCTCATGTTCTAACCAAGTGACTAACTGGCCATATGTTACATTTAAACAGCTTTCCCAGAAAGCTGCTCCTGATTCTCTGAGCATGTTGGCATATATGACAATATGGAAAATATGCAGCGGTTAATTTTCCTAACCACCCTGAAACTAACATATTTGCAATGCATTTCATCAGCAACTTAGTAAATTGCCATTTAAGAGGTATATTACTTTTACAATAGTATCATAAAACTCCTGCTGCCAGCCATAATTCACAGGTGGTAGCTGAGGAAAGTGGATTCAATAGTACTTCAATATCCCTATGTCCTGAGGTGCTAGTTTCTAAGTAACAGGCTGGCGATGTGTGTGAGCATGTTTCTACTTTGGGGGTTTTGAGTCAAAATAATTTATAAACCTCTCTCTCTCTCTCTCTCTCTCTCTCTCTCTCTCTCAGCCTGAAATGGTCATGGGGATATCAGCAGTTGTATGGAAATTTTTTTGGTGACTAGAGGGTCCTATATGAAGGTCACATGTGTATTATTTGAGAAGGCATTGCATACTTATTTTTGGCATTCAGGTTCTTGGGTGATATTTATGGGAAATTTTAAATGCATAATAAGAATGATAAGATTTGAGGTTTTTATTCATTGGCCATATTATACAGGGAAAAAGAAGGCTAGTGAAATAGGGACATAAGGTTCTATGATGTTGGTTACTTTAAATTTTTATATTATCTCATCTCTAATTCAAATGTCAAGTCAAAGTAAATTTCTTAAGTACTTTAAAAATCTCTCCAAATAATTTAACCAAATTTGGAAGCATTCATCCAAATGTAGATGTTGCTGTCAGAACAGGAGGTGAGGACAGAGAAATCAGTGTCACAGGCAAATTGAATTGGGAGCTGACTGAAAATTTTTTGAGGGAAAATGCAAATTTCATTACCAATGGCTTGTAAAGACATGACTCTTAAGGCTTCTACAACTATGATCCTAATAATTCCATGACGAATGTACTTCCCACATGTTTTCAGAAATAGAGCTGGAGGGAATGTTTCCTAGCACATTTTTTGAGGCCAGCATCACCTTGATACCTAACTCAGACAAAGACACCATAAGAAAAGAAAATTACAAAGCTGGGCACAGTGGCATGTACCTGTAGCCTCAGCTACTTGGGAGGCTGAGGTGGGAGGACTGCTTGAGCCCAGAAGTTTAAGGCTGCAATGCATTGTGTTTGTACCTGTGAACAGCCACTGCACTCTACCCTGGGCAAAACAGCGAGACCCCCATCTCTTTAAAAAAAGAAAAAAAGAAAAAAAGAAAAGAAAACAACAGGCCAATATCTCTGATGAGCACTGATACAAAAATTCTCATTACAATATTAGGAAATTGAATTCAACAGCACATCAAAATGATTATACATCATGATTAAGTAGGATTTACCCCCAAACATGCAAGGCTGGCTTAACATATGCAAATCAATTAATGTTATACATTGCATTAACAGACTGAATGACAAAAAGCACTTGATCATATCAATGGACACAGAAAAAATATGTAACAAAGTTCAACATACTTTTTTGATAATAATTCTTAACAGTTTAGGTATAGAAGAAAAGTTCCTTGACATTATAAAGACCCATTTATGCAAAATCTACGGCTAACATCATAATCAAGGGGGAGAAACTGAAAGCCTTTCCTATAAGAGCAGGTACAAGGCCAGGATGCCCGCTTTAGCCAATTCCATTCAACATAGTCCCAGAAGTACTATGAAGAGCAAAGAGGCAAGAGAAAGAAATGAAAGGTATCTAAATCCGGAAGGAATAAGTAAAATTATTTGTATCTGCAGATAATGTGATCCTATATGTAGAAAAACCTAAAGACTCCACCAAACAACTATTACATCTAATAAATTAATTCAGTCAAGTTGTAAGATTTAAAATAAAAATGAAAATCTATGACATTTTAATACACAAACAATGACCTATCTGGAAAGTAAATTTTTTAAAAAATCCCATTTATGGCAGCATAAAAATACCTTAGGAATAAGTTTAACCAAGGAGGTAAAAGACCTGTACATTAAACCCCATAAAACATTGATGAAAGAAATTGAAGAGGACACAAATAAATGAAAAGATATTCGATGCTCATGGATTGGAACAATTAATATTGTTAAAATGTCCATACTGCTTAAAACAATATAATCTCTATCAAAATCCCAATGACACTCTTCACAGAAATAGAAAAAACAATCCTAAAATTCATATAGAACCACAAAAGACCCTAAATAGCCACAACGATTCTGTGAAAGAGAAAAAAAACCCAAAGTTGGAGGCATCACACTTCCTCCTGATTTTAAATTATATTACAAAGCTATAGTAATGAAAACAGTATGGCACTGACATGAAAACAGACACATAGACCAGTGGAACAGAATAGAGACACCAGAAATAAATTTAAACATACATAATCAACTACTTTTCAACAAGGGCACCAAGAAGACACAATGGAGAAAGTAGAGTCTCCTTGATAAATGATACTGGGAAAACTGGATTTATACATACCAAAGAAGGAAATTGGACCCTTATCTTATGCCATGCATAAAAATCAACTTGGAATTAATAAAAGTCTGAAATGTAAGATCTGAAACAATGGAACTCCTAGGACAAAACATAGGGAAAAAGCTCCTTGACACTGGCTTTGGCAATGATGTCTTGAATGTCACACCAAAATCTTAGGCTACAAAAGCAAAAATAAATATGTGGGACTGCATCAAACTAAAAACCTTATACACTGTAAAGAAAACAATCAAAATGAAAAGACAACCTACAGGTTGAGAAAAAATATTTACAAACCATATATCAGATAAGGGCTTAATATCCAAGATTTATAAAGAGCCAATACAATTCAGTAACAAGAAAATATAAACTCCATGGAAAAATATGCAAAGGACTTGAATACACATTTCTATAGATTTGACATAAAAATGGCCATCAGGCACATAAAAAGATACACAAGATCCCTAATCATCAGGAAAATGAAAACAAAAACTGCTGTGAGATACCACCTCATATCCGTTAGAATGTCTACTATAAAAAAGACAAGACCCAAGTGTTGTCAAGGGTGTGGAGAAAAGGAAACCCTTGCCCACTGTTAGTGGGAAAGTAGATTGGTGCAGCCATTATAGGAAACAATATGGAGGTTCCTAAACAAAATTAAAATAGAATTATCATATGTTGTAGCAATTCCTCTTCTGTGTATAAATAAAATAATCACCTCAGAAAGGTATCTGCAATCCCATGTTCACTACAGCATTATTTAGAATAGCCAAGATATGGAAACACACTAGGTGTCCATCAGTGGATGAATGGATAAAGAAACTGTCACACACACACACAGACACACACACACACACAATATTATTCAGCCTTAAAAAAGGAGATCTTGCCATTTGCCACAACACGGATTGACCTAGAGGACATTATATTAAGCAAAATAAGCCAGATATAGAAAGAAAATTATTGCATGATCTCACTTTTTATTTTTTTATTTTTTAGGGACAGGGAGGGTCTTACTCTCTTGCCCAGGCTGGAGTGCAGTAGCATGATCACAATTCACTGCCACCTCTAACTCCTGGGCTCTGGCAATCCTTCTGCCTTAGCTTCCCAAGTAGCTGGGACTATAGGAATGTGCCACCTTACCTGGCTAGCTTTTGAAATTGTTTTATTTTATATAGAGTGGAGTCTTGCTATATTACCCAGTTTGGTCTCAAACTCCTCACCTCATGAAATTCTCCCGCCTCAACCTCCCAAAGCACTGAGATTACAAGCATGAGCCACCACACCAGGCTGCATGATCTCATTTATATGTACCATCTAAAAAATAAATAAATGAATGCCAAATATATAGAGATAGAGAATAAAACAGTAGTTACCAGGATTGGGCTGGGAAGAGGAAGTGGGGAGATACAGGTCAAAGGATACAAAGTAGCAAATATGCAGGATGAACAAGCCAAAAGGTCTAATGTACAATATGAAGACCACAGTAAATCACAGTATATTCAGAATTTTTGCTAAATGAGCAGACTATGTCTGCACACACCATGGGGTGAGCAGGGAATAAGTGAAGATGTGAGATGGTAGCTGTGTTTATTTGTTCCACTATATAGTAACCATTTTACTACATGTGTCTTGTAACATCATGCTGTATATTCTAAATATACAAAATAAGATTTAAAAATAAATTTAAAAAAATGACTTGCAAGACTCCTACAAATATGATCCTAATAATTCCATGACTAACTGTATTTCCCACATTCCCTACATCCCCCTCTCACATTCTGCCTCTTTTCAGCAAAAGGGTAAAATTTCATATTAAAAAAAAAATCACATGGCTACTCTGCCTTCACTTAAAACTGTCAATGACTTCAATGTCCTAAAGCTTCATCTTTTATTCTCATCTCTCATATAAATGGATGTGACTTCCATGATTTAACCTTATGACTATTTTTTTAAAAAGTAAAACCACTTATTATTTTGTCCTTCCAAAAAAAGAAAGACAAAATAAATGTTTAAGGAATTTCTTAGACATCACAGGTAACTTTACATGTTAGTATTTTATTCCTTATTTCCTCTCCTTGCATATTTGGTCAAGTTATAGATCTATTGTGTGATAGACATTTAGTTCGAGATGGAAACCTTGAGATAGTGCCCAAATCCTTAACTTCACAGGTGGTGAAACTGAGGCTAGACATGTATGATCCTTGACAGAGGTCACACAGGAGCCAACCAGTGACAATGTCTTCCTATTGTTTTCCTAAAGCCACTTCTTATCAAAATAATGCGGACATAATTAAGCTTTTGGAGTGATGTGCTGGCCCCAAAATGATCAAATGCGGTTTTTAGATACTCTGACTTGGCACAGCACAGATAAATCATTTGTATTCTTCCTCTTTGCCCCTGGCACACAATAGATCTCTAACTTGCCCAAATATGCAAGGAGAGGAAATAAGGAATAAAATAGTAACATGTAAAGTTACCTACAATTACCTAAGTAGTTCCTTAAACATTTATCTTGTCTTTCCTTTTTTGAGAGGACAAAATAATAAGTGCTTTTACTTTTTAGAAAATAATCATAAGGTTCAGTCATGGAAGTCGCATCCGTTTATAGGGGCAGCTTTACCTCTCTGCAAAGTGAGAAGGAAACTGAGGCAAAGAAAGAGAAAGCATCCCGTCCAGCCTACATGGCACAGCATTTACATCTAAAATGCAGTTTGTTACTTACCCTCATCTGGCTAAATAGTGTTCTGAGGTAGACCAGCAGCTATCTGTCTGCACAGGATAAATGATGAACCAAAAATAGTTTGTGTGGTCTACTGGTAGACATAAAAAGCAATGAGGTCAGCACAGAGTCCATGAGGATTGAGCACTAATGTATTCTTCTGCCTGCTTTGATTTTCTAACAAAATCATGCAGTTTTAAAAGCGGGAGGACAGAGTTTAATGATTGGGGAAAAATTAGAAATGTCAAGTATAATCCTTTGAAACAGGTAGTGAAAGCTCAGGAGTATAACTGTTTTGATGTTCCCAGTCCTGCCAGTGAGTGACAGGGAAAATGAAGACCCTTTCAGACAAACTGATTGTGCTCCTGTCAAAGGTGGCTCAAGTTCTGTTCAAACACGTTTCTATCTTTATGAATATTAAAAGCCTCTGTGATTTTTTTTCTGGAAGCAATGATTTTGAAGTGTTACAGTACACAAAAGACATCATCTCAGTCTTGTTCCAATTCACTGCCAGTCCTTAGTTTTCCCTGAGACTGTACATAATTTTAAAATTTGGTGGCAGATTTGTAGATGTAAGGCCTGTTGAAACTGAAAAACAGGGTTGCTTTATTTTAAATCAGTATTAGTCATTCTAATTTTATTTTACATGTGATTTGTTTTCAAGTTAGCATAAAGGTGCTAACCACAGAAATTGATATGGAAATATAAGATAAAGCATCCCTGGAAGAGATGAAGGCAGGGCTTTCCAAAGATGTCATTCCATCATTAATAGCCATGGCACTGTCAGCTGTATGTGGAGATCAATTCTCTTGGATATATAATCCTCTGACAATTAAAACTCATGTAGTTGAAATGTGCCTGGGCATTCCACAAGTGGTACTTTTTTTTTTTCTAGATTTAGTTAGCATGGATTATGATTCCTTCTAAAGTTAAATAAAGGTATATGACACAAACCAATAGGATTTTGTGTAGCTTCTTGGAAACTTATATACTACAAACCCAACAGACTGTGTAAAATATTGCTATTAAATCTTCCAACCACTCTTTCAGAGTTCTTTCTCCTAGTGTCAAATGAAATTGTGTTATATGAATCACAACCCCACAAAATGATCACTTGTAATTAACTCCTTCCAGATTTCACTCATTTTAGTCTTGACTAATGGCTACTTTTGTGAAGGAATCCAACCCACTGTAATCCCTAAACACAGGAGCCAGCTTTAGTGTGTATCACATTAAGGCTGCTGAAAATGAATGGTCTGATTTCTGCTTGAAATTCAGGAAGCATAGTATTCCATGGTGTATATGTGCCACATTTTCTTAATCCAGTCTATCATTGATGGACATTTGGGTTGGTTCCAAGTCTTTGCTATTGTGAATAGTGCCACAATAAACATACGTGAGCATGTGTCTTTATAGCAGCATGATTTATAATCCTTTGGGTATATACTCAGTACTGGGATGGCTGGGTCAAATGGCATTTCTAGTTCTAGATCCCTGAGGAATCGCCACACTGACTTCCATAATGATTGAACTAGTTTACAGTCCCACCAACAGTGTAAAAGTGTTCCTATATGCAGCCATAAAAAAGGATGACTTCATGTCCTTTGTAGGGACATGGATGAAGCTGGAAACCATCATTCTCAGTAAACTATCGCAAGGACAAAAAACCAAACACTGCATGTTCTCACTCATAGGTGGGAATTGAATAATGAGAACACTTGGACACAGGAAGGGGAACATCACACACCGGGGCCTGTTGTGGGGTGGGGGGAGTGGGGAGGGATAGCATTAGGAGATATACCTAATGTAAATGATGAGTTAATGGGTGCAGCACACCAACATGGCACATGTATACATATGTAACAAACCTGCATGTTGTGCACATGTACCCTAAAACTTAAAGCATAATAATAATAAAAAAAGAATAATAAATACATTAAAAAGAAAACAAAAGAAATTCAGGAAGCAAAGACTTAGGGGTCAGGAAATTACATCTGGTTGTCTACAATTTGTGATCAACATTTCAAGTCACTCATTCACATTTAGGGGTAGAGATAAAGCCAAAATCTGTCTTACACTGAGAAGGGATCTAAAAGGGTTTTCTTCACATTGCCTGGTCATACTTCTTTTACACTTTGGAAGTTAATACAGATAGAGTAGAAACAAGGCAACCTAGCCCCCTCCTTTTTCTGTTTTAGCTTCTGGGTACAACCAGTCTCTGGCCATCTTTGATGGCTAATTCCAGACATTTACAAAAATGCAGAACCTGCTGTCACCATCTCTGCACTGTGCAATGACAAGATTACCATTTTTCTGCTCACAGATATGTGGCATCTGAAAACTCATCTAGATTATATATACACTACAAATGTGAAAATATGTATAATGAGTCCCATAAGATCATCAGTCTCATGGAGGCAGGACTTCCTTAAGACCAAAAATGTATGCCAGAAAGCCATGCAATCCAATTTTCAGATTCCAAAAAAAGCCGACAATCAGTTTCCAAGCCATAGTGTCTTAGTCAGTTCAGGCTGCTAGAATAGAATACCATAAAGTAGGTGGCTTGAATAACAAATGTTTGTTTCTTGTGGTTCTAGAGGCTGGGAAGTCTGAGATCAAGGTGATGGCAGATCTTCTGTCTGCTGAGGACCTTTCCCTGGCTTGTAGGCAGCTATCTTCTCTTTGTATCCTCACATGACCAAGAGATTGCACTCTAGTCTCTTTTAAGGACACCAGTGCCATCCTGGGGGCTCCATCCTCATGACCACATCTAAACCTAATTACATCTCAAAAGCTCCACCTTCTAATACCATCCCATGGGGGATTAGTATGAATTTTGGGGACACACAAACATGCAGCTCAAGTACCATCATTGTTCATCCTGCCATTTCCCAAGTATGGTGGACTCAGCTCAAGAGCAAGAATATGACGTCAACCTAGTCAAGTCCTTCCCTTGTGCAATATACCCTCAGGAGCTTCCCAGCTGGCCCAAAGGAAAACCACTCCTGCAGGTGCCTAAAAGACCTGCTTCCTCTGTAATTCCACCTTCTGCTCTCTCCTTCATGCTTATACGGCACCTGCAGCACTGGCCTCACTGCTGTGCCCCCACACTCTTAGGCTGTTCACTGCTCTGTTCCCCTCTGGTGCATTCATCACTCTCTGAAATACTATCTGTATGACTTTTATTTATTTTATTTTATTATTGTATTTTATTTACTTTCTGTCTCCCAACACTGGAATATCTACTCCAAGAGGATAAGGATTTGCTTTCATTGTTGCTGTTGTTTCTCCAACTTCTACAGCTGTGACTGGCAAAAAGCAGGCACTCAATCATTATTTTTTAAATGAATGAATTAATCCATGACCACTCCTTTTATCCTTACGGCTTTAGACCTTAAGGCCATTGAGTGTCTCCAGAAGCAGACAAGGAGGCCCTCTCGGGTAAAAATATTAATCTGATTATGAATATGTGTCTGGAGGATGCCAAGTTCCATAAAATTGATAAAGTAATCAAATACTGTGTGTTTGATTCTGAGGAGGCAGCATTCTTCTTACCCAGAGGAGCTCAGAGTCAGCCCCAGGGCAGTTGCCTATGGCTGTGCTGTTCATGTACTGTGCAAAGGTGAGGAGGGGGTGAAATCCAGCCCAGTTTCTGCTAGCTGGGTTCTGTACCCTTCAGTGTGGCAGGGGAGGGGGATCTTTTTTTGTAATTCATGATCCCAGAGGGTCCATCCTACTGCAGTTTACAAAAATATGCCTCTCTGCTATTAGCTGGCCCCTTTCTATGAACACCTTCAAATACCTAGAGTCAAGTTTAAGCTCTCAGCTTCACTCTCAGCCTTCAAGATTGATTTTCCATTCAGTGCTGTTTTAAAGTAGGTGAGCATCACTTCCTAAGGAAAACTGGGTCCATTGGTCCCAGGAGTCTCCTTTGCACAACACATCTCCCCACAAATGACACTTGAAAGGCGAATAGAGCTGATCTTCCAAGAGGGAAGCTGAGTGGATTGAGAGCCGAACACTCTCACCTTAATACCTTAAAATGTTTAGCTTTTTGTTTCTAGATATTGTATAGAATTCCTAAACAACTGGCTTAAACTAGCAAGGCAACGCTTAACTTTGGCCTTTCCTAACTTGGAGGTAAGATTCCCAGGAAACTATCATTTCGCAAGAATAAATTCATAATTCACATAATGACTTCATCAATAATGACTCTAATGCCGAGAGTGCTTTGAAGCATTTATTTTCTATACCTGAAATGTTTGCCCTAAAATGTATCTAAAATGAGAATTTTTTAAAAAAGTTTTAAAAATCCTCTATTTCCTACTAAAATCATTCCAAGAATCATCTACATGTGGTGCTCTACATTTTTCCTTGACTTGATTATTCTTAACAATGACGGTGTCTATTCCAGTTGTCACAGAAAAACAGTTATGCTCAAGTACAAATTATTTAACCACATGTGTGGGAGTAGAGAGTAAATGACTCCTCCTTTGCTCGTGACAATGACACACTGTGGGTTGTCTAGTACCTTTCCCTTCATAGCTTAGATTCCAACATGATGTTTTTTTCACAATGCTGCTCTGCCATCAAATGCAACTGCAATCAGTTTGCTTAATTGATCATCAGCTGGAGACAATTAAACCGAGAAGGGCCCCCTAAATGAGGAAACAGGTAGAGGAAGAATCTAGGCATGAAATTATTCTGAAATCTGTTCCCAGATCTTCCACCACTTACATTGTAAGCTAGTAAAATCTGGTGTGTGATAAATGTTTTGTGTTGTATTCACGTTATTAACTTAAGAGCAGTAAAATGTGTGAAAACAATCTTTATTTTAGCCAAACATAGGCTAAACTATAGCATTATGAATGATCTTTGCAAAAGGCATTTTCCCACCTTTTAAGTTGTGTTCTGCTTTCCAGCCTTGCTCCAGTCTCCCCTCCCAGCTTCTCAGCAATCTACGTTTATCTGTCGTCCCCAGTTTTATTTATATTGAGATTCTCCCAATCTCCTTTCTTTACCTCTACAAGCATGTTTTAGTCTAATCCTTTCTCAACCCATCTCTCCTTAAGTGGGGATCGCCCTCACTGCCATGTGTCAGCCCCAAACTGTGGGAGACCCTCGCTTATATCTTTTGCTTCTACTTTCTCACACGGTGCTTATTCCCAAAGCTCCCTAAAATCTGGCTTCAAAATTCAGCATATGATTGAACTGCTTTCTCAAAAGACTTCTTATAATTGTTAAATTCAGGGACTTATCCTGTGTCTGAGTCCTCCAGGTGAATTCTGTAGTGGCCAACGTGCCCTCCAATGGAGTAACTCTATTCCCTTAGTCCTCGTGGTGAAACCCCACTGTGCCCTTCTATCTAATAAGACAATGGTGACCATGTATCCTGTGTTTCTTCCACCTCTGGTCTCATGTGCAGTCTACTTTTTTCTCCAGCTTCTAAGCAAATTCAGAATGTGGAGCACACAAGGGCTCTGTCCTTGACCTCATTATCTCTTCTAGCTATAGGCTCTCTGAGGGGATCTCATCCAGACCCTTGATCTTAAATATAGTCTTTATGCTAATGATTCCCCAATCCAGATTTCTACTTGTGATCTCTCCTCGAACTCCAGAACTATTTATCCAATGCCCACTTGACATTAATAGAAGGACATCTAAAAGCCATCTCCAATTTACAATGGATAAAAAAGGAATCTTTATTTCTATCCCCCAAAGATCCTCCCTCAGTCTTCCTCCATCTTGGTAAATGGCATGTTTATCTACCTCGTTGCTCTCCTCAACCTTCACAGGAAATCCATCTTCCAGTTCTACTAATTCCTCTTCCAAAAACTATCCTGCATCTGTTCACTTCTCTTCATCACTACGATTACCTCCTTAGTTCGAGCCAGCATAATCTCTTGCCTGGAATACTGCAAGAGCATCTCTTCTCAGCTCCTTGTTTTCATTTTTGCTCATTATTCTGCAACATCTAGACTGCTATTTTAGAAATGTAAATCAGGTCATGTTCACACCACTGCCTGAAACCCTCCAATGGCTTCCCATTATAACCCTGGCTTACAAATCCTGCTGGCTTACAAACCCTGCACGATCCAGCCCACCTACGTTTTTTTATTCACAATCTCCTTTTTCTACTCTAGTTCACTACACCAGCCTTCGTTCTGTTATGGAGACACTCCTAACTTGCCCCCACATTGGGGCCTCTGCACCATATGGTTCCTCTGTGTAGGGCAAATGCTCTTCGTCTCCTTGTTCAATGAGTGGCTCCTTGTCATTTACATTTCACTTAGCTATCACCTTCTCAGAAAGCTCCTTGCTACCTATCCAATCCAAGCTGCCACCCACCTACGAAGAGACCTTACCGCTGTTGAATGTGTTAATTATTTATCTGTTTATTTGTTGTCTAAGATCTGCTGTTTTTCACAGGTGTAGTTGTCATAAAGGAGGCACTCAGTAAGTATTTACAGGTGGGAAGAATAGAAGGAAGAGGAGAAGGAAGAAAGGAAGGGAAGGATGGAGAAAAGAAAGAAGGAAGGAAGGGAGGAAGAAAGGGGGAAAGAAGAAAAAACAGGCACTTAAAAAGCCTTGCTTCATTCATTGGGTTCTTTTTCCTAGTGCTCTTCTCTGTACCGATTCCATTTTAATCCATTTCTGTAGTCTTTTTCTACCTCAGCTCACTTCTTGTCCGGCCCCTCTGCAGCTGATAATGGAACAAGTTCTCATCCTGCTACCCAGGCAGCAAAGCCAACCACTAACTTCTTGCATCTTGTTTCCTGTCCTTTTAACCTCCTGTTTATTACTCTTGGAGCAATATGACTTGACTCCTTGCCTTTAAAGGCCTGTGAACAAGGTGCTTCCAACCTTCCTGTCAAGTTTCATTTTTCACTAGTTTTTGACATGCCTGAGGCTATTTACATGCCCAAAATTTTCAGGAGAAAAAAAAAAAAAAGCTTTCTGCTTTTCTTTGCATATCCCTGGGGGAAAGCAAGGATGTTAGAGGAACTCTGTCTCCATTCTTGCCCTCTCTGCCTCACTTTTTCTACCTCAGAGTTTAGACGACACCCTGTAGTATGTGCTCAGGAAATACTTACAGAAGGAAGAAGTGAAAATAAAGGAAATACTTGTAGAATGAATGAAAGAATGCCCCAAAATCTAACCACTGGTATATTTTGTATCTTTAAATAACCAGCTCAAAGTTACTTTCATTTTAAAGTTTTCCCTGATCGCCTCACCTTGGTTTATATTCTTACTCCCTTCAATCTTCATAGCATTTCTTTTAGAATACAGATTTTTACCTGATATTTTAGCATTTTATGCAATTGTCTTGATGTCTCTACATGTTCTGAAAACAGGCACTGTCTCATACACCTGGAAGCCCCCTAGTCTTAATATTTAGTTCCTGTCTCTTAACACAATTCTTGTCCAAAGCAATAGCTGAATATCGACTTCTGAGTTTTAGTTCAAGGACTAAAATACTTGCAGAGGAAATCACAAAGTTCCTGCTGATTACAGGTTTATAGAACATCCACTGTAAACATTAACTCAGGGTATGCTGCTGCTCCGTCAACTAATCTCTCAGAATTTCATTTTCTTTATAAATGGGGCTAATAATATTTATCTAATAGGGGGACTCAGAGGATTCTTTAATTAATGATGAAACACATTCCAAGATCCTCAGAGGAAATAAGAAGATAAACATTATTATATCTCTTATTACTGCAGATAGCAGTTATTAAACTCCCCCATAAACAGGAACCAAGAACAATTTTAAGCCAAACTAATAGTTTAATAAGAAGCAGCCAGGGGCTACTACAGTTGAGCTAACGTAAACACTTTGGCAGAAATTAATCCCTTCTTTAGTTGTTATTAATACTGGACAAGAAGAGTTCTCAGGGTCTCAGTTTCGTCACCTGTGTAATGGAGACATTGGACAAGGTGACCTCAAAGGTGTCTTCTAGCTTCAATATTCTCAGCGAATCTCTGATCTTATTAACATCTCAAATCTGCAACTAATTGACTGGTTCTACATGTTTTAATATGATTGTGTGCCACTATCACTGCTTTCTCCCAAGAATTCAATTTTACCCAAAGAGTTGAAGGACCAGTGTAGATTTTCAAAGAATCATTAGGAGGTAGGATGCTGTATAACATTTTTCAGAGAGCTTGAATATGTAAATTTAAGTTTTTGAGTCTTGGTGTCCCAGAAAATTTTTTGGCATAGGGTAGAGAAATAATCAGGAAATATCCATGTGTACTCTACTACCTCATTTGCTAATCAGAGTTTCTTGCAAATAGAAATTAGTGTTTCTCACTTGTATGTCCCCTGTGGCTCAAGGTAATAATGCTTATCAAGGTTCCCTAGGAACACTGCAGAGCCTTAGGGATCAATCGGCCCTGGTAAAGTAAGGCCGCTCAATGAGGATGGTAGGCATTTAGCAACAAATCAAGTTAGTACTTTTTTCTTTTTTTTGGAGAATGCTTGTGGAATGGATATTCTGAAATGTCCTGTTGAACTGTGAGAGACGCTCCCAGAGATTGTTAAAAAATTTCTTCCTTGGTTCATTATACCTGATGTGAGTTCAAAATGGTCTTGAAATATCAGAACCACTGGAGTGTAGTGCTTTATAGCTCACTCTTTGATCTCCAGTTCAACATTGTTCTCAGAAGGTGTGCCCAGCTATCCTGAGGATTTATCATGCTGTCTTTCTTTTTTTAACTTATTGTGGTGAAAAATATCCAATGTAAATTTACTCCCTTAACAATTTTAAGCATACAGTACAGCCTTGTTAACTCTATGCACATTGCTGTACAGATCTCTAGAACTTTCCATCTTGCATGACTAAAAGGCTCTATGCATTGAACAACTCATTTCCCTTTTCCCCAACCTCCTGGCAACTACCATTTGACTGTCTCTATGAGTTTGACTACTTTAGATAACTCATATAAGTGGAATTATGCAGTATTTGTCTTTTTGTGATTTGCTTATATCACTTAGAATAATGCCCTCAAGATTTATCTATGTTGTGGTATATGCTGACTTTTAAAACACACAGCTTTTGTCCACAAAATCCTTATTTCTATTGCGTCTGGTTGATAGCCTGTTAATTCCTGGGAGGAAGAGAAACTTCCTGAAACACTGGAAAAAAAGAGTTAATAGGTCAATACCAGAATTTTTATTCCATAGTTCATAAAACAAGCTTTAAGGGTCCAAGAAGTTCTTTAAAGAGATCTAACTATCTGGACATATCAGAATGACAAGATAATATTAACTTGTTTTTTTAAGTTCTTGGGTCACAGTAAAGTGATATTGCAAAAAAAAAAAAAAGCAAACAAAAGAACGGCCTCCTTTTGTTCAACAGCGACATATTTTCAGTAGCAGAAACTAATTTTTAGCTTCAGTATTACATGTAGAAAAGAAACATCTTCCAGTCATCATGAGGTGGTCTGGTGTCTGATTCCATGAGAATTTTGTGCCTATTGATACCCTAGTATTAATACAACAGATATCATAAAAATGAATTTAGGTATACCTGTAAACATGGAATACTTCTGAGTTCACAGTACATCCTTACCCTTTTCTCACAGAAACTTCAGAAGGATAAATGGAATGATTTTTAGACTAAGGTTTAATACTGGCTTTAGCATTTAGGCTTTGAATCACCTATCTGAGCCTCGGTTTCCCCAGATGTCTCTTTTGTCTCCCAGCATTGCAGGGGAAATGAGGTGTGACTAAATAAGATTATGTAGGCCATGGTTTTGATCTAGTAGAGTTACTGCCCTACAAATAAACACCTCGCCCTGACTATTTCTCGTACTTCAAATGCCAGTGCTTCCAGTTGTTCTAAAATTTAGTCCTCTGCTAGAAGATGTACTGGTACAGTAGTCCCCCCTTAGCCCTGGAGGGTATGTTCGAAGACCCTCAGCATATGCCTGAAACTGTGGATAGTACCAAATCCTATATATGCTATGTTTTTTTCTGTACATATATAACTATGAGAAAGTATAATATGTACATTAGGCACAGTAAGAGATTAACAACAAGAACTAAGAATAAAATACAACAATTATAACAATAAACCAAAATCACTCCTCTTGTACCTTTGGGTCATTATTAAGAAATATAAGGGTTCCTTGAACATAAGCACCTCAACACCAAAACAACGAATCTGAAAATCAAGGCGGCTACCAAGTGACTCACACCAGGGGAGGGAAGACAGTGTGGAGATGCTGGACAAAGAGATGATTCATGTCCCTGGTGGGACTGAATGGGATGGTGCCAGATTTCACTGCAATATTCAGAACAGTGGGAAACTTAAAACGTATGCATTGTTTATTTCTGGAATTTTCCATTTAATATTTTCAAGCTATAGTTGGCTGTGGGTAACTGAAACCAAAAAAGTGAAAGTGCAGATAATGGGGGACGGTATTAATGGATTAAACATAGAAAAGAGATAAATTAGGAGCTATTTGCTTATGAGTTACTTCTTTATTGACAATAAGATTAATGGCTCCCAATTCTTTAGCACCTCTTAGGCCTGTCTTTTTTGTTGTTATTGTTGTTTGTTTGTTTTTAGATCTACATTAGAGCTGGGCTTTACATAATTCTCTCCATCCAAAAAAATTTCCTTTATACAGTCAGTTCCTCTAGCGCTTTTAAATATGATGCAATTTCTCATATTTTTGTTTCCCTACAAGTTTTTAAGAAGACAGCGATGGGTACATTGTGGTGCATATTTGTATCTCACACAACTTTGAAAGGAAATACAAATTAAGCCAGTCTGACCTCCCGTGCAAGTCAGTTCCATGTTTCCTGGTCCCACCAAAAAAAAAAAAAAAAAAAAGTTATAAAACCTGAACTATTGTGAATTCCTACAGGATTTAAAATGTGACATTTACATTAACCATAATTACATTACCTGGTTACACATTCTGGTGCTTGACCTATTCTTTTGGCCAAAAATGGTAACAATCAGCCAGTCACTAGAGTCCTTTCTACTCCTCCAAGGACTCCACCTTGGCCCAGAGTCAGGTATCCGAGACACATAAAAACTCACGGATGTTCTTCCAGCCTCCTGTTTCCAAGGTTTCTGGAACAGGTGGTCATTAATGCAAATTTATGGGCCATTACAGAATCTAAAAAAATATGTCATCGTTGAATAAAAACCATAAGCTTTTCACACTTGGTTTTTAATTACCAAATATGTAAAATAGGAAAGTTATAGATTTAGCTGTACTGGCTTCTAGAAAAGGTACTGAACTAAACATTCTTTGACACCCTGCCCCACCCCCCCCAAAAAAACCCACCTCCTGAAGGGGGGCAATTGCTTTGGTAAAAATTTAGATTTCCTCTATTTAAACAAGTTGTATAAAAATCTAAAGCAATCACTGTCTCAAAGAGGGTGTGTTGTTACTATTTCTGTCAGTGCCAGTGTGTGACGTGGCAGGCGACCATGAAAGCACTGCTCCGTGTTCTGGGGTGTGCGCACGTGCCATGGCATTGCAGGACATGTCTCTCCTGCTCCTTTCCTTAAGGAGTGGGTTAGACTGAAAGAAAGCAAATAGCTTGGAGTACCGTTAGTCCTTGTTTAAATTTAAAGTGAGAACTAAGCTAAACATGGTCATATGAAAGGAATACTTTTTAGGAATGAATGGGTTAGTCAGTACATGAGAAGTAGATTTTAAAGAAGCTATTGCTATATCTTGGTTAAGAAACATGTCTGCAACAGAGATCTTTGCTTTCTTAGAAAATATATTTTTCGGTGTTGTTTTAAAGGATTCTCTATTCACCACAGCTAACACTTCTCCTGTCTTGCTCTCTCAACATGGTCGGCTGTTGTTGGTTTACAATAGATAAATAGAGTTGCGATTTGGACCGTTGGGATTTTTCTTTTTCTTTTTTTGATCAGAATAAAAGAGTCGAAAACCTTTTTAAAGATTTTTATTAAAACGAAGCTTCAGTTATTCACATAGTCACAAGCAGACTTTTTTTTGTGTTTTCATTTTAATAGCCAGGTCATTTTGTTTTTATTTTATTTGATTAAATAAAGTCTATTATTTCCTCTGACATTTATTTTTCTGACCCCAAGATTAGGAAAAACTGATCATAGGAAAAGATCACTTGCTATCACTCTGCTTAGCTTGCATTTTAATGATAAGAAAGCCATTTTCCGAGATCTCTTTCAGGCTGAAAATGTTTCACCCAATTTGTGTGAATTTTTAATAACAGGAAAATAAGCAAACCCTCTGATGACAACATTTAGCATTAATTTTTAATAACCTCATGCCTTTTAAGTTGCCCTTTGTATCTTGTTGGTGGGCAAAAACCTTTCTATAGAAAATTAATCAGAAAATAAAAATTTATTTCTGATGCCTTCCTTATTCTTGGGGTTTATGAGAGGCAATGACACGGACTGCCAAATGTTTCTGAACTTGCTTCTTCAGAAACAGTGCCAAGGCCAACAGCCAATAGGATCGTTTTTAATTTTCTGCTTAGTAATATTTCCTCTCTCTTCATGGTTGGATTCTCCTTGGCTTCACAGTGGGGAGCTGTCTCTACAAACAGCCCTTGTGATTGACTACACCAGCCCAAGGGTCCCTGGGATTGTCTGTTGGGTCAACATAATGATGTGAACACGGCAGTGTATATTATTTTCTCACTCAACAAATTAATGAAACTTTGCAGAACATCTAGTATACACCAAACCTTGTGCTAGGCTCTAGGGGTCTAGTAGTGAACAAGTCAGCCAAAGTCTTAACAACATGGCTATGGAGACACAGCTAGGCTTCTGTACATTCTTTCTAATGTACCTACATGCTACCTTACGTGCCAGGCAATGTCCAGAAGAATCTTCCTGTCTCCCTTCCCCCAAGCCTGACCCTTTCTGGCTTCAGACTCTTCACCTGAAAAATGAGTAAATAACACCTTCCTCATTGTCTTGTTGGAAAGATTGAGGTGAAAGATGCTTATTATGATGTCTGGCACAGAGTACACTCATACATGTTACCTATTCTTACTGTCATCTCCAATAATGGTAAGAGTTCAAAAAATAATATTTATTATCTGCTATGCATTTATACGCTAGGCTGTATGCTGAACACTTTTAGGTACATTATTTGCAACACTCTCAACAATCCTCTGAGATGAGTCTGATCATTTAGGTCAAGGGAATTTAAGTAGTTAGCCAAGGGATGCCAAGCTACTGAGACTGATGTGTTTTGTTCTGAGGAGATACCCTTCTTGGATTAGATGATCATTAGTGGCTCCTGGCTTGATGGTCCAGGTATCACTTGGAGAATGCTAGAGTGTGAGGAGAGTGTCTCTGGCACACGTGTCAGGAGTCAAGGATGGGACTGATGGGACTGTTCATGGCCAAGTCCATAATCTTAACACCAATGGTGGGGAGGGTCCTCAGATTGTCCCAGTTAGATCTGTTCTTCTCCCATTTCTTTGTGTGAGATCCACTGTGGCGCTGGGTGGAGGTCATGGGAAAGCCCTCCCCTGGGCACAGGGAATCCAGCCATGTGACCTGGAGCAGGACTTGGACATTTCTAGTCACTAGTTTTCTCACACATAAAACAAGAAGAGCAGTTCCAGAATTCCTTTTCTCTAGATAAGGAAGGGAAGGTACTGAGTGTTTTCAGTCTTTACATATGGTAACTTGTTTAAATCTTCCAGTGACCCCATGAGGAAAAAGTATGGTTTTACCATTAAAAAAACGGAGGTTCAGACAAACTAATCTGCCCCAAATTGTCTAGCCACTCAGAGGCAAAATCAGCCCACGAATCTGTCTGCCCCACTCCAAATCTCAAGTTCTTTTCCTGCTACCACACCGTCCCTGGCTTCCTGTTCATTTCCCACTGATAGTAACTTGGACATCTTCTCTCTCACACGAAAGGTCATAGAATATCTGTCACCAAATGTATCCTGAAACAGATCCCATCCAGTCTTGGAGGCCTTCTGTGAAAGTGTTGATTTTCAAGTGAGTTGGGATGAAGAGTCATGCTTTTCTGTTTGTGAGTTACTGTCATCTTTTTTATTCAAGTCTTTTAACCTGGATTATCCCAGCACTCTTTTTATCTCTGCTTTTCACATGGCAGTGGAACTGCAAGGTTGCACAGGTCTGGTTGTTTGTAAGTCAATGAGGCTATCCTTCTAACCTTGTGTTATTGAGCAGGGGGAGATCACCCAACTGCAAACGTTTTTCATGCAGCAGTCTACCCTGCCCTAAATACTTGCACAACCATACTCTTGTTGCTGGCATTTTTCCTGAAGTGGAGTTTGTAATTAAAATACTCCTTGGCTTCTGTAGTTTCTTTCCTATTCAGGCTACACGTTTCAAGTGGTTATTATGCTTAATACAGCTACTGCAAAATGGAAATTAAAATATTAATGGTTGGATGCCAAAATTGAAACAAACACCAATAAATATTCTCATGATATTTCTACATAAAATAGCCGTTGATAACCAGGCCCTCCAAGGTCTTGTGTGTGTGTTGGAAAGTAAGCTTACACCTCATCAAATTATTCCCTATCCTGCCTTTCTGAGATAATAAAAGAACAAGATTATTCCACCAAAGGCAAATAATGTTAGAAACAATTAGGAAAAGTTAATGAAAGGAATAATTAAATGTATGTTAAATAACAATGTATCAAACACATCTGTGTTTGAGATGAATATCATTTCATGAGCATAATTCGGACTGATGTCAGCGTGAATCTTCATTCTCCCAGATTCTCATCCAACTGCCAAAATATTTTTCCCCTGTGGGATTGTAAAGTAAAGCATATTCCAGTTCCCACCAGATATGATAGCGTTTCACATTACCATATTTAGACTTTAGCATTCCAACAATACAGCAGGGAAACAATTCTTGAAACACTCCTCATTTTCAGCACATTCTGTGTAAGTAATCCCCTTGGCCAGCATTTATATCTGCCTGGTTACTCCTCCCACACTTGTTAACAGCACTTTGAAAAATCTCATTTTAAACTCATCTGTCTAGACTTTTTTTTTTTTTTAAACCAAAGAGGATATATGTGTATTGGAGAGGGCATTCAACAAACCCCACTGGAAGATGGGATGGCTTCAGGCCATCAGTCTTTCCAGGAGTGGAGAATATTCTTTAGGCCTATGTGTACGTGTGTGGTGAAAATAAAAGCTTCTTCATTTTCCAGGATGTTTTACTCTGGGATACCTTCACCTTCTGGGAAACAGTCTCCCCTGTTTAGACACCAAGGCTATATCACACTCCTTCTGCCTTATTATATTTTAAGTCTGTCATTTTAGCTGAAGACAAAAAAAAAAACTCATGTAAAGGCATGAGATTTCTAAAATATAGTTTCTAGAATATCATTTCTAGAAATAGTTATTTTTCAGATGAGGTCCCCACTATGAAAAAACATCTTCTTCTTCATAAAGTTTCAATTTTTCTTGACATAACTAATGAAAAATAATTAATACATGTATTTGTGTTAAGGGTGAAAAATATATAAAGCACATTTCCAGTGTCCCCAAATCATAAGGGACCTCCTCATTTTTTCATAGCATTTCAGTGGTGTCAGAGGACCGAGAATGCTGTATTCTCTCAGAGTAGGTCAGTCCCTAAAGGATTACTCTGCATAAGTGTGTGTGCAGCAGGCATTAGAAAGAGAATTGTCTCCTCCTTGGTTCTAGATTCTATGTTTCTACAATGCAGCTTCAGTTGGCATTAGCTGTTTTGGCAATCTTGTCCCGCGGAACAATTAATGAGCTTATAGTAAGAAAAAACTCCTAAGACACTTTCATATCTGCTATGTGCTACCTGCAAAATATTTCTGGTTCCCTTCACTTGCAGGCATGTTGTTGGACTGTATTTCCTCACTCCTTGCAGTTGGACTACTGAGGAATTGAGAGTGAAATACTGTGTGTTAATTCCAGCCCAGTGCTTTTTCTTGCTGGTATGAGACTCTCCAGGGCTCTTTCATTGTTTTCTTTCTACCTTGGTGATTGGCAGTGTTCAAGATGGTGTCTACGTCATCAGCCTGGGTTCTAGAGTAACAGATATGGAGTCAGCAAAAGCCAGCATGGATGGACAGGTAGCTTGAGTGAGAAATAAACCTTTGTTCTGATATGCCACCAAGATCTCGGGGTTGTTTGTTACTGCTGCATCACCTAGCCTATCCAGACTGAAGTAAGAACAAAATCATTTTTAAAACAGAAAGATCACATTATAGAGTGGGGAACACAAACTCTATATGCATCTCATGGCTGTTACAGTAATAATTATTTCTTGAGTCATTAGCTTACTCCCCCACTGGCCTGTATGGCAACTTTGTGCAATTTAGAATAAATCCTGGCACCCAGGTGAATGTCCTAGTGGTCTGAGTGTGACCTGAACTTCAGGCCCAGTGTCCTTGGCTTGGCACCTTGTGCAATAATCCATTTAATTTAAAAGAGACAATAATGTATCTGGTACGAATTTTTTAAGTGATTTTTTTCCTTCACGTGAAGTAAGGATTACATAGATTACAGATACTAATGCTCTTCTTTTTGCTGCCTTCAAAATCACTGATTTCTTTTTATAGTACAAGGATTTGTGCAGTAGCTTTCTGTTTGAAAGGACTTTCTCATGAAATGGCTACAATTATAATTATAATTATATTTAACTGGCAATGCAGATGTGAGTATCACGAGATAATGTATGAATAATGTTTTGTTGACTACAAAATCCTCTACACAGTGAGTTGTTAGTATCTCCTCTAATTAACACAATCTCTGGAGGTAGACACGCAGAGAATTCCACCATTTTACAGCTGAAGAAGTTTGATTCTGAGAGGTACAGTGACTTGCCTAGAACAATCAGCGACTTGTAAAGCCAGGCTGGAGCCCATGTCTTGGGACTGCTGGTTCATGGCATCTTTCCCTGGGCCACGCAGGCTGGAGACAAGCCATTGTTTTCACAGAACTCTAGTCACTGAATGGCTCCAGGAGGCATGGATGGTACAACCCTTTAAGCTTCCGGCTTCTTCAGCACCCTTGCCAATGTTGAGGGTATCATCCTTGCTGATTTATTTATTGTTTTTCTCAGCAGAGAAATTTGCAGGAGAGAAGTGATCTCCTTCAGAGAAAGGGCTACATTCCAGAAGGTTCATGGTGAAGATAAGAAACCGTCATGCAGTAAGAGGAGGCCACTGTGATGTATGTGTTTGTTTCTTTAGACCCAAGTATGAATTCAATAGCTGAATGAAGATGCTTAGAAAAGAGCCTCAGGTACCTTTTTTAAAAAATTGTAGTTATGGGGTACAATGTAATGTTTTAATACATGTACACATGGTGTATTGATAAAATCAGGGTAATCAGTGTATCCATCACCTTAAGCACTTATCGTTTCTTTGTGGAAATTCAAACATTCAAAATCCTCTCTTCTAGCTATTTTGAAAAACACAACATTGTTAGCTACAGCCATCCTAATGCGCAGCAGAGCACCAGGACTTAGTCCTCCTATCCAACTGTAACCCTGGGCCCGCTGACCAATCTCTCCCCATCCCTGCCCCCAGCACTTCTTTTTGTCTTACATTTCGCATCTTCATTTGTGAATCTGACTCTCACTAAGCACAAATTATTTATGTATATAAACTTGCTCTAAGCTAAATCAATTTAAGTAAATATTTGATGAGTTTGCTTTACTGTGTGCTCTGTTGTGTTTTCCTCATAATGATGGTAAGAATTTGTTGGTCATCTCCGCAAAAATGCAGAGTGGCAGTGTGGTGTCACATTTGAGTGAGTGATGATGGTTAGCAGGAGGGCTGTGGAGAGGGAACTGTCACCTATGGGAAATCTGAATATAAATTAAAAGCAAAGGTGCATCACACAAATCAGAACATTATGAATTCACAGAATGTATGTAAGGCCAGACAGTGGGTAGTAGAAGAACTTGCCCACTGGAAACACAAATACAGCCAATTCTTATGTATGGTAATATGTTCTGTAAGGTCACTGCAAACACCAGATTAGTGAATACTGAACGATGCATTGGTCCTAGAGGAAATACAGATTTAGGCTCCTGCAAGCCTCTGGTCACGTTTTCATCAGCTGATTAATACACAGTCTTGTTTTATGTGTATTTCTATTTAAAGACTATACAGTTTATATATATATATATATATACTTTACACACACACACATATATATACCTTACATATATCTATATTCTCTAAAGAGTATATATTGTTATATACAAGGGGTCTTCAAAATGTTCATGGAAATACATATTATTAAACACTGCGTGGATTTCAAAAGTTTTTTGCACCAAAATAAACTTGTACTAACTTGTTATAATATGTCTGAATAGGATATAGTTTGAGGCACTAAGAAGGATAAGATATCAGTTTGAAAAAAGTCCGTATGAGAGTAATGTGAATTCTGCCAACATTGAAGCAAGAACAAATATCAAACTTATGGTAAAGCTTGGGTGGAAGAAGGTTGAAATCCCTGATGTTTCACAAAACATTTTTGGGGATAATACTCCAAAGAAATCAGCAGTTCACAAATGCATAACTGGTTTTAAGAAGACATAAGATGATGTTGATGAAGCCCTCAGTAGCAGACCATCCACAAGGATTTTTGAGGAAAAAAATTAATCTTGCCCTCTTCATGCCCTAATTGAAGAGGGCCAATGATTAACAGGCAAAGAACAGCTGACACCCTAGACATCTCAACTGGTTCAGCTTACACAATTCTGACTGAAAAATTAAAGTTGGACAAACTTCCCACACTCCCTGGGTGCCAAAACCATTGTGTCCAGATGAGCTGCAGACCCGAGTAGAGCTTTCTATGGAAAATTTAAACAAGTGTGATCAGGATCCTGAAGCATTTCTCTGAAAAGCTGTAACAGGAGATGAAGCATGCCTTTACCAGTACGGTCCTGAAGACAAAGCACAATCAAAGCAATAGCTACCAAGAGGTGGCAGTCATTCAGTTTCAGCAGAGGTGGACCAGTCAAGAACAAAGGTCGTGCAACAGTTCTTAGGGATGCTTGAGGCATTTTGCTTGGTGACTTTCTGGAGGGCCAAAGAATGATAATATCTGCTTATTATGAGGGTGTTTTGAGAAAGTTAGCCAAGCTTTAGCAGAAAAAATGCCCCAAAAACCTTCAACAGAGAGTCCTTCTCCACCAGGACAATGTTTCTGCTCATTCCTATCATCAAACAAGGGCAATTTTGCAACAGCTTCCATGGGAAATTATCAGGCATCCATCCACCTTACGGTTCTGATTTGGGTCTTTCTGACTTCTTTTTGTTTCCTAATCTTAAACAATCTTTAAAGGGCACCCATTTTTCTTCACTTAATAATGTAAAAAAAAAAAAAATGCATGGACATGGTTTAATTCCCAGAACCCTCAGTTTATTAGGGATGGACTAAATGACTGGTATCATCAGTTACAAAAGTGTCTTGGCCTTGATGGAACTTATGTTGAGAAATAAAGTTTATATTTTATATTTTTATTTTAAATTCTATTTCCATGTACTTTTTGAAGTCCACTTGTATATTTGATATATAAATATATATATATTTAAAGATGATATACAAAAATAAAGACTCTGTCTGTATAATTCATTCCAACTGAACTCAGTCAACAGCACTATAACTCATGCCTGAACAAAGCTTATCTAACACACATGTTTTCTGCACACAGCGCATCACAACCTTGTTGTACTTAGGAACACGAGACAGCACTTCAGCCCTACACTTACGGACCATTTTAAACAGTGCCATTACCACAAAAACACATAAATGCAGAAACAATGGCACTAAATAGACCACAAAAAGGACACTTGTTGACAGTGTGACAGCCGAAACAAGAAGGCAGAGCTCTGCCTTGTTCAACCTCAGCTGAAACATGCATGTCTAGCACTGCTCTGTGCAAGTCAGCAAACGACTGTAAAAGCTCTGCAAATACAGATTTTGGGGTTACATATACATTTTAGTGAGTAGGTGAATTTGCAAATAGAGAATCCATGAATAATGAGGATCTGCTGTACTGGGGATTGCATCCTTGCTGTGCTACTTTTTAGCTTGTTGAAGCTACCCCAGCTATCTGAGCCTAAGTTTGCTCATGTGTAAAATGATAATGACAGTAACTGTGTTGTAGTATGTGGGGGATTTATATGATAATGTGTGTGAGGTGTACAGTAGATATTTAATAAACGATGTTTGCATTTTTATCCTCATGGAGCTACGCAGGGAGGAAAAAACATCTTGGCAGAATAGCAAAGGAATGGCAGTGCCAGAAAAATCTGGTTTCAAATCCAAGTTCCCTAACCAGGTAGCTATGTGATTTTAGGTATGTTATCTTTTGTGAGACTCAATTTTATGTCCTGTAAAATGAACACAATGATATCGAACTCACAGCAATGTGTCTAGTGTGTAGATTAAATAGGAAAGGTGAGTGTTCTAGACTATAATGACCTCAAGGAAAGTCAGTTTCATTCTCTGCATCTTCATATTATTTCATTACCAAGTAGAATTTTTATGCAATTGATGGAGTATCTATAATGTTTTTAATAAAATAGGATATCCTTTCAATTTATCCAGAGTTTACGTAACATATGAGACGGAGAATCAAAGGCAATTAGGTATTCATGGACACAAACATATACGCTTCTTCTTTTTTCATGTTAAAAACTATTAAAAAACACTTTGTGTAGCTTTGTGGTCATTTTTAAAAATAGGATTTGGGAATTACAGGGTAAATGAGGAGAGGAAAATATAGCCATTCTTCTTTAAAAGGTTCCCAAATTTACTTCATTTTAAGGGTTTCCTAGCATATTCAGTAAAGAAGAGTTAATCAGTTAGAGGGACTATCTCTGAATTTGATGGAAGATGGGAGCTTTAACCTGGGTTAAAAAAAGCATCAGTGGCAATAACTAAGATGGTGAGGCATTGCTGCACTGATGCCAGGTCAGAATGCAGCTGAGCACAGGTGGAGAATGGATCACTGGTAATATGAGCTCAGAATGAACTGGACCTTCAGTCAGAGAATTAAGAAGCAGATGAAATGAAGGACTATTAGAAAATGTCTTATTTGAAAACTTTCTCTGTTAGATACTTCTTGATTTTAATTCATAGTCTAGTTACATAATATCTATTGAATAAGGAGATCCAGGCACAGGTGAGACATACATCTAGAATTTTCCTGGCTCATTCTATTAGATTTTCTTGGATGAGTCTAACCAGGGAGCTGCCCTTCCAATACTAAGGATCATCCTAGTCTTGAGTCATCAATGCAGGTAAGGAAGAGTAATTAGAATACCCCACTAGAGCTGTCAGAAAACTTGAACTGACTTAAAATAGTGGCCAGCCCAGTCATTCCCTAATGTGTGTCTAGGATTAGTGACATGTTCTCCAGAAGCAAAAATAAGAAAGCCCTTCCTTACGTCAAATCCTTGGATCTTTGCTTCCTACAAGATATAATCTGGGACTTCTCTCCAAATATTTTCCTGAGATCCAATGTTTTAGAGATCTAGATTTGTATTATAATCGGCACAACTCCAAACTCCTATAACATTTATGAACAATCTTTTATCACTCAATTTATTTTGAGAAGAACACATTTGACCCAAAACATGAATGAGGCTCAGGCTTACACTGACCATGAGAAGTCTCCAAGCCTTTCACATGTTCATTAATCTTAATGGTAATGGATGAGAATTAATATCCCCATTTTGTTTGTGACAAAAACCTGGATATGAATAGATTAAGCAACTAGAATCGGGCAGAAAAAGAGGATAGAAAAAACAAAAAACAAACCCTATCACTAGATAAGAAAAACACATGGTCAAGAACTAGGAAGTTCTTGACTTTTAATTTAGATTGCTTCTGATTGATAGACTGTGGTGTTAATTCCGATATAAATTAATGATATCCAATGGCTGTTTAATTAATGCAAATGAGCAAGTTTTTAATCATACCCTTGACTATTACCCAATTTAAATTTGTGCCTTCGAGCTTTATTTTAGGAGCTTTCCTCTTGTTAATCACAGTATCTTAAGTCTTGTTAGTCTGCACCAAAAAACTCTAATTTTTTTTTCCAGAAAGATAAACTGAGAATTTAACAATCTGCTTTGCAGAAATCTTCAGTGAAGGCAAAAAGGAGTTCCAAGTCAAACATACAGGATTCAAACATGATTCTGTCATATGAGGTTAGTGTAAAAGTAAAACTGAAAAGCAATCATACTGCAGTATATACAAGTGAACAGAACAAGGTGTGAGCATAATGTGAGTGCGCTAACCCTTAATCTCAGGTAATGCCTTTTACATATGAGGTCTAAGCATTTTACAGTGATTTCTGATTTAAGGGTCAATTTCTATGAAAAATCAGTTGGCTTAGAGATGCTTCTTTCCCTCATGGTTGCAAGAAGGTAAATTTTGATAATTTTAGTTAGGGCAGTTTTATTAGTTTCATTTGCTTATTAGCTCCATTAGAAGACTGACATATCACTTATGCTAAAATGATTGGTTTACTTCTGGGAAAATATTCAGGAATCAATCTTTACACAAAGTCAGGACCATTTAAGTGGTGAATATTATATGATCCCACTCATCAGGGCAAGTCATTTAGCTGTTTATGGATATAGGTCTTTTAAAAACAAGACATTTCCATGGGGGTCATACAGAGAAATGCCTATAGAAATGGTAGTCACCAGATAATACTTGTTTTGAAAAAAATTGTAGGCTAAAGCCACCTTGTTGTTGCACAAATAATAAAAATTTAGGCTAAAGTCACCTTCTTGTACAACACAAAACTTTGGGTCCTAACTGATCTTCTTATAAATGTGCCCATAAGAGTCTGTTATGGCTTGAATTATGCCCTCCCCCTGCCCCAATTCATATGCTGAAATCCTAACTCCTAGTTTCCTAGAATGTGACCTTAATGTAATTAGGGTCAATGTGGACATAATTAGGTAGAAGGAGGCCATTACTTATTAGGGTATTATGGGCCCCCAATTCAACAAGACTAGTGTCCTATTGACACAGGAAATGTGGACACAGACACAAACATGGGAAGAATGCCATGTGAATATTCAAGTTATGCTGCCATAAACCAAGGAACTACCAATCACTAGAAAAGAGGCCTAGAACCGACCCCTACTACCTCTAGAGAGAGCATGCCCTTGTTGATGCCTTGATCTTGAACTTCTAGTTTCCAGGACTATGAGACAATAAGTTTCTGTTGTTTAAGCCCCTCTGTTTGTGGTACTTTATTACAGAGTCTAGGAAAGTATTACGGAGTCTTTTTGGAAAAAAAAATAGATCGGCTCTGTTTCTCTCTCCTTTGTTATCTATACCAATATTGAAGTGCTTTGGTTTTCAATGAATGCAAATGTAATTTCCATCCTGAACCTCCTCAGAAGAATGCTAATCCTGCCCTCTTCAGATCTGGTACCACAATCATACACTTCTCACTCTAGTAAGCAATACAGAAGATTTGAACAAGCTGGACTCCTATGATGAAGGGTGATGGTACTCGTGTAGTTTGGAATGAAGAGGACTTGGAACGTATGTGAGAACAAGCCAGTGTTTTCTTGGCCCTGTGTCCCGGGAAGAGGGGTTGTGCTGGGCCTGTTTGATGATAGTTTTCCATCTGTCATCTCCAGAATGGTAGGGGAAATTCATCTGACTGTTGATGTGATTGAACTCTTCTTTTTGTGGCTCTGCCTCATTGGTACAGAAATCTAGCTGTAAACTGGACCTACTCTGTTGATAACAAAATGTTGAGTTACCTTTTAGGTATTACAGAGCCCCAAACCAGAAGTCATGTGGTTCAGGCATGCGCAATGGAAAAAACTTTGACTTCTAATTAAACACCTGAAACCAATGAATCCTCCTCTTGGAACCAATAAGACTGGGACATCATCAGAACCTGAATGACAAACTTTTGGAAGCCAGGGATCCACTGACCCAGAAAATCAGGGTCTAAAATCTGCCTCAACATACCTTTCTGGAAATGGTAAAATTTAAAGTCTTCCAATCAGATCCTGCCAAGCCATCATTCCTTTCTCTTGCCTTCCAAAACGAGACCCCAAATCAGGGGAGGCAGATTTGTGTCTGCTCCTGTCTCCTTGCTGACCAATTTTGCTAACAAAGCCTTTATTTTCTTAAAAGTTGGTGTCACATAGTATTGGCTTCTGTGCACATCAGGGCAGTGAGCCCATTTGCTTGATAACATAACTGTAATGAGCACTGGCTTGGTGTGTCTTCCTTTTATATTAGAAATTATGTTCTAATATCTAGTGTTTCAAGTAAAAGTTTGTGAGTTCAGATAATGTGAAGAACTTCCCAGATCAATATGTTTCTAAGCCTGCCAAGCACAGAATGATGGGGAAAAGTTGGGTGTAAAGAGCCCCTAGTGTCTGGTACAGAGGCAGTGCCTCTTGTAACTGTCCCTACTACCCATGTGGGTACTAGCACTGAGTACCTAAAAAGTGCCAGGGCCCAGGGACAGGCCCCTGATAGTCAGGAAGTCCTCGCCTCCATTTTGTAAATGAGGAAATAGCAGATCAGGGTCAGATAACTAGAAAATGCTCTCATCAATTCTCTAAAGCCTGAGCTTTTACTCTCAGTATAATATCTATATCTCTGCTTGAAAAGCAGTCGACTCTTTTAAAGGGCATGTTATTGCCCTTGTGGTTACTCTATCACCCCCAAACATATTTGAAAAAGGAAATTAAAGACACCAATACACAGTAATGCTTCTGACACATGTTAGCATATGTGAATCAATTCAGGCTATGAGGCTATTTATCATCTATATCATATCATTTTTTAAATGATCACATATTTTAGAAATCAGGAAATTTTTAAATACTATAGTGTTTCTCCAGGTGTCTTCCAGAGTAACCACCTTCATTAGAATAAACTGTGATGCTTATAAAAATACGAAGTCTAGAATTCTACCCCAGACCAACTGAATTGGAATAGGTTGAGAATGCCATGGAATCTGCATTTTTAAAGAGTACCCCAAGGTGATTTTTATGCAAAGTAAAGTTTGAGAGCCACTGCTGTAAAGGCTGGGGAATCAAAGGTCTCTCAGGAAAATCTTTGCCTCTGGCACACTGAGCTTCTAGATGTAGAACTTATGCCAA
This sequence comes from Pan paniscus, assembly GCF_029289425.2. Taxonomy (NCBI): domain Eukaryota; kingdom Metazoa; phylum Chordata; class Mammalia; order Primates; family Hominidae; genus Pan; species Pan paniscus. The sequence continues at coordinate 95,749,167 of NC_073263.2, read as the reverse complement.
GCTGTGTTGTTACCAAGGGCTGCAGCAGGTGCAGAAGCCTGGGGGTACAGGACGGTCACCAAAAGGACACAACTTTTGCAAGGCCCACATCAGAAAGAAAGAGTTGCAAACTCTGTAAAAAACAATTTAACAAGTAGATTCGAGCTCCCGTTAGAGCAGAGAGCTGTAGCTGCAGAATAATGGGGTGCACTGGGATTCTACAAGTCTTTGTCAAAGAAGTGATGTCTTGATAGCCCCAAACAAACCCTGCCATTTTAACCTCTTCCACCTCATGAAAGATTCAGCCTCAAGCAGTTGCTTCTGTATCACTTATCCAAAGTGGGCATTGGGTACAATGTGAATGGACAGTTTGATTTTGGTTTGTATGAAGTAAAGGAGCAGAACCAACTACCCATCTTTTAAATTATCTTGCAGCTATGCTGTCTGCCTTAAAATGCCTAACTTCTCCCATTTTACAGGAGGAAAAGGGCTCTCATAGTCAGAAGGGTTGCTTGATCTTATCAAGCAATTTCAGTTCACTGGAGTTTCACTTACAAAATAGCAGTTTCAGGAATCTCAGCAGCCCGAAATAAGAGCATTTTATGTGTCTATCACGTTCTCTGATAGAATACAAATCAGAGTTAAAATTCAATATAGAACCATTACCACATGCTTGTGTTTAAATTATGGAGTGAGAAATAAATATTATCCCATATTTAAATAGCAACCACTGATAACCACTCATATTGGTGAAGTGCTATTATGCCTGGCACTAACAAATATGTCTTTTACTCTCCACAACACCTCAAGGTAAGTTGTATCATGTCCCTTATACAGATAAGAAAATGAAGGCCTTGAGAGATTAAGTCATTTCTAGGATACAATGTAAGTTAATGCAGAGCTAAGATCAGAACTGGTGTCTCCTTGATGCCGAAGCCTGTGCTCTTAACCACTGATCCTACTTGCTTTATTTATGCTTCTTTTTAATGTTTCACAGGATACAGTAGACATGCTTTGTTCTGTTAGAGGGGATGATAGCAGTTTTTCATAGTTTGAGCTTGAATTTTTCCATTGAAGGCAGTGTTCAAAATTCCTGAACAATGATGAGACAGAATAACTAATAGGCTGTTGTAGTAGTTACATCACCCAACTGTCGCTGGGGCCGTATAGATGAATGGGATGCTGTCATGCCCTCTCAAAGAAAGATGCATTCCAGGATTCACCATGGGCTGCAATTAGCGTATAGATTCCCATTTATTATTGTCTGTTTACTTCCTGTTTCAATCTCCTGCCATTTTGAAATGGGATATAAAGAGACAACATTCCATACAAATATGCCTGAGGTCATTGATTTAAGGCTCAGAAAGAGGTATAAGTTTTGAACATTATTGAACATAACAATATGCTCATGTTTACAAAAGTGTTGGTGTAGATAATACTAATAAAATAAAATACAGTGTTGGCTAATTTGAATTCTGTACTTACTGACATTGGGACCACATTGGTTTCCCACTTGTTATTCTGTCCCCTCATTCTACAAAATGCGGATCACTGCATTCAATAGAAAAATTCAAACTCAGATTCTGAATTTGCAAAAGGTGATAATGGTAGTTTCTATTCTATATGGAGTGACTTTAATATCTGGTGTCTATAATGTGCACAGGGGCACTGCAGGGTACACACTGATATCTCCATTTCGTCGATGAGAAAACTGAGGCTTAGAGAGTTTAAGTAGTTTGATAAAGCTGGGTTGAGACCCAGATCTTCTGACTTTAAATCCCAGTTATTCAGCTTCTACATAAGCTTGTGTTTCTTAGAGGAGACCTCCCTGGGTCCTTATGAAGTGACCCTCAATTACAACAGAAGAGAAGACTTGAAACATTTTTGCTTTTCTCTCTGTTAAAGTTTATAGACTGTTTGGGCTGGAGTGGAGTAAAGGCTGGTCTTATCACAGTTTATGAACTGAGGCTTTTTAAAGTGGAGTCCTAGGGTTCTGACCACTATGTGTGAATGAGCCAGCTCCAGAGACCAGCTGGCAGAACAGAGGACGTGGAAGTGAATAACTAACTTTCAAAGACCAGATGCTGGTGTTCCCTGCCAGCTGAGGGGCCTGAACACCCTTGGAAGTCTTCTATGTGTCACATTTAGTCTCAGACTGGGATTCTCATATCAATTTGGTTAATTAAAAAAGTTAAGGTAAGAGACTAGGAATTAGTAAGAATGTGGACAACTTTTCAAAATTTATAATAATAACTGTTGATATTTATATAGTATTTTGCACAATGTGAAGTACTTTCTTGTATGTATTTCATGGTGTAATACAAAACAAACCAACCAATAAAATCCCAACAAGATCTGAAGTTTATGACTTAGATTCAAGTCATGTTCTTCCTCAGTTTCCTTCTTTGTTAATGGGGAAAGTAAAATAATGACCATGTCACAGTGGAGGTAATTATGCGTTATTCTTACCTGATACCTTAGGAGAAGTCAACACTTTTGAAGGGGAGAACAAAACAAAAGATTTCTTAGCTTGCTTAGAGAGAAATGAATACAATGAGGAATGCAGTGCAGGAACTTACAAAGATAAAACAGTGACTTTAACAAGCATTAAGATACATTTGGAAAAGATTTGACCCTTTTTCACTCTTCCTACAGATTCATATCTGACATGTTTGTCTTTTATGACAAAGAATAGGAACTAACGTCAAAAGTTTATTCTAAAAAACATATTTGAAATACGCAGCCTCATATCAGTGTGGTAAGGTGATAACACTTTTTGGGTTATTATGGAAATATTGATGGTTATTTTATATCTTACTATTAACGAAGTTAAATGTACCCCTTTTCTTTTTGATGTTTTCCAGATTAAGTCTAGGTTTGAAAGCAAAATAAAACTAAAATTTGTGCACGAAATGTAATATAAAAATAAGTGTCTATTTGTTCAAAAAGGGGATGCTTTTCCATAAAAAAGAGACAAAAATTCTTGAGGACAGATTTTTTTCCCTTCAATGTAATGAAATGTAATAAATTGGTGGTTAGTTTTGTAACTTTAAAGTCCTGGTAATTCTTGTTGAAAGCTTGGATCCCTCCATGTAAATATGTCAGGACATATTTGTTGTTAAATATGTCTAGACATATGTCAGGATATTGCAATGTGTAAACTACGCTATTGTGCAAGTTATAGGGTCACTGAGCACTGAAGGAACATTGTTTTCACATTTTATTTCCTTTTGCTTCATATGTATATCATACATTTATTTACATAGCATATAGAAAAAAATTATACATAAGGAAATGATTATTTTAGGGCAAGTGTGTCTGCTCACAGTTATATGAATTGGGAAACCTGGACAGATAAAGCCCATGACAAAATCAGATTCTAGAATTCATAGAAGCAGATGATTGTAGAACTGATATTGGTGATGTTGAGAAGCCCTTTATTTTCACAAGAAAAAAAATGCAGCCAGTTAGAAGCTGGGAGTGGAACTGATTTTTATCAACCTAAAATACCACTCCAATTCACTGCACTAATCTGCTTACTTTGCATAATAGTTCATACTGTGCAAACTTTTCAACAATACAGTGAGGAAACTTTAGAAGTAATGAGTGTGCTGTGTGTCCATGCGTGAGTGTGTGTACGTGTGGACAAGTAGGAGCTGGAGAAGAAAGAACACTTGACAAATATTTTCCACTACCTGAAATTTTGCACATCTTTAAGAAAAGGGGCCAGGTTGAAATGTTTAAAAAGTTATTCAGAATAGACTTCCTCCTTTTTCTTTAAGTGAAATGTCACACCTTAAATTGTGTCTTAGCCCAAGTGCTGAAAACAGTTTAATTAAGTGTATCTATTTCAATAAATTCCTTGGGAGAACAGACTACCAAAGGGCAGATAAAGAATGAGAGCATTAATTGCGTTTGAGATTAGTCCTATTGAATTGAATTCTCACACACTGATGCCCTTTGTTCTTAACCCATGAATAGTGGTTGTTTATATATTCAACTATTGATAAATTTACTATAAAACAGTTCTTCCATCAATACGGGAAGGTTAAATCTGAAAAAAAATTTCCAATCCATGTAAATAGATAGAGGGCCAACTTGAAAATAACCCAAAAGGAACATTGATGGCATATTTTATTTCATATAGTGTTTTGGGGAGAAATAGCTGGATTCTTTGCCTACCTAATAAAAACAACTTTAGGTAACTCCAGTTCAAATAAGATTTCTAATATATAATACCAAGATAAAAAAAGATAAAACTAAAGTACCTAATAAAAAATTCGATTTGTTGATATATTAATTAAATTCCCTACCTACCCAAGGCTGACTGAATCTGTCCCATGGGAGTGAAGTTGAAAGATGAATTTGCTAATTAATGGTAATACAGTGAATGACACAATTAGAACAAACTCACAAAAGAACGAACATCCCTTGGTGAGAGAGTCAGTACAACTGTACAGGGGAATTCTCCACATATGCACAAGCATTTGGAACAGAACAACTGAAGTTCTATTAAATTTGGTTTAACAGGGATAATGCCTGAGGTAACTTTATGGAGAAACATAAATCAAATATGAAATTATTACTGTAGGATTATCTTTATTCACAGTTAGATAACTTCAGTCCAAAACTCAAATCCTAAGAGACTGACAATATTTTTGGCTTTTCTAATCACAGATATTTGTGCAATTAAAGAATACTTATACCATCCTAACCCCTGTGAATAGAACAAAATAGATTTTCAGAAAATGTATATTGCCATACAACTCTTAAAAATATTTCACAGCTAAAGTTGGTAGTATTTATTCTGTCAAAAATGGCCACCATTCTTCCCTCACTGTACCATGATCCTTACAATGTAATTTGCAGCATCTCCATCAAGAAGTAAAGTCTATTTCTTTACTTCTGGAGGCTGGGATGATCCTGTGAATTGATCTAGCCAATGGAAGTGGTGGAAGTGATGTCATCCAATTCCAAATGTGGGTCTCAAGAGACCTCCACAGCTTCGGCTCAATCTAACCTTGCCACCATCATGTGGATGAGCCGGGGCTGGGATGCTGGAGGGTGACAAAACACATGGAACCGAGGCAAGTCCCATACCAGGTGAGACCATCCTAGACTGGTGGCCCTCTGCCAACCCGAGAGCTACCCACAGGGGCATGAGGGAGCACAGTGGGGACTAGAAGAACCACCCAGCTGATTTAAGCCCCAAAAGCTGATCCCAAAAATTATGAACAAATAAATGGTTAGTTTTATTCTAAACCACTTTGTTTGGAGTACTTTGTTATGTAGCAAAAGCTAACTGACAGAAGCATGCATAAAGTTCTTGGTTTTCTTTAAAATTTTACAAGACACTGTTTAAACTGCCCAATTGAGAATGATCACCTATAATTATAATGATTATTTTTGTTATTTTTATTGACCTTAGTCATGCTGTATCTTTCTAAAGAAAGAAAACCTTTCAAGTTAGAGAGAGAAAGAGAAGAGCACAGCTCCAATCCTGACTCCAGGACTTAGTATTTTTTGTTTGTTTGTTTGTTTGTTTTTTGAGACACAGTCTTGCTATGTCACCCAGGCTGGAGTGCAGTGGCATGATCTCAGCTCACTGAAACCTCTGCCTCCCGGGTTCAAGTGATTCTCCTGCCTCAGCCTCCCAGGTAGCTGGGATTACAGGCACCCGCCATCACGCTCGGCTAATTTTTGTATTTTTAGTAGAGACGGGGTTTCACCATGTTGGCCAGGCTGGTCTCAAACTCCTGAGCTTGTGATCCGCCCATCTTGGCCTCCCAAAGTGCTGGGATGAAAGGCGTGAGCCACCGCGCCCGGCCCTAGTAGTTTTGACATTGACTTAATAGTTAACGTATCTGTGCCTTGATTTCCACACTTCTAAAATGGAGATAATGATAGTCCAGTTTGTAAAGTGTGTGAGGATTCACTGAAATAATACATATCATGCAATCAGTACATGTTTCCTCAAAGTGTGTTAGCTTATTATGATTACTTGAAGGGCTTCTAAGCTATTTTAAACACCTTGAAGAATATGGCTGACATCAATGCACAAGGTTAAGATATGGGTGACAAGCAGCAGATACACTTTAAATATTTAAGTGCAAATAGAACTATATATTTTTCCTGGTTTTAAACAATTTTAGACACCCAATAATTTTAAATGTTACATCCCCCAGTGATTCCATGTCCTTTAGGTAATGCCTAGAACAGTTGGGAAATTTATTTACTTCACATAATTAACAACGATGATAATAATATTTGTATGTGGTATGTAATACAGATGTTACCCTGGAAACTAATGAGCTTCAGAGAAATGACTTTCCTAGATCCACATATCAGTGAGCAGTTCAACAAAGAAAAGAGTTAAGTACTCTTGGCTAGGGGTTGATTGCTTTAGCTGTCACAGACTACCATAGCAGGCCAAGTTTCTCATACATATTGATGAAAGAAAAGAAATCATGACTTGTTCAAAATAAAGATTGAGATGTTGAAAAAAAATAAGTTTGTTTGCTGGTACATCTCAGTATGGGACTAACAGGCCTATGATATTAATGTCAATTTTTACAAATAAGAAAACGGGTTTCCTACCATGTTTAGTCGATGGGCAGAACCCACCTTCCCAGGTTACAGAATTGGATATAAAAAAGGGTGCTAATAAAGTCCTCATTGATTTTTTTAGACAACGAGATGTGTGTAGGAGAGAATTTAATGTTCACTTCAAGGCATCGTTAATTAGCCCCCTTAACCAAGAATTTGTGCACATCTCCTAGGTGTAAAATATAAAGAGCATATTGATAAATTTCTTACACATCCAATGTTTCACAGAATTATGTGTCATATTGGGCTAGACTCTTCTCCCCATTGTAAATTGCTCTCTGGAAATTGCATTGGCTTTTTCAGAAACTCTGTTGGTATATAATAGGGCCATGAAAATGACCGATTCTGAGCTTGTGGTCTTTAAGCCAAAGCTTAAGATGAATACTGGTTCCACAAGTTACTAACTCTTTAACTTTGGACAGACCACGTAAGCTTTCTCTCATTTAATTGCCTTGTCTGTAAATTGGTAATGATACTAATTCCTCTGTCCACGCACAGGTGCTATCAGTAGCACACTGAGTTTTTTTCTAGCTAACTTATTCCCTTCAAATGACTCCTCTTATCATCCTCTCACTCCAAATGTAAATATATACCTTAAATAAACTTATTTTTTTATTACTCATAATTGACAAAAATAACCTTTGCTTTCTATGCTATGAGACAAAAGGTAAATGCATTTTTCTTTACGTTCTTATATTGACATAGTATTTTTGGATGGAGTCAAAGTTGAAAAGTTCCTGATACATAAATCTTTAGGCACTTAATCTTAGTTATTGTATCCAATAAATACCCTAATCAGTATCTTGCTACATAAATAAGCTCTTCTCAAAAGATTCATTTGTTATTTTAGGCAACTAAAGTATTATTTTAGGGCACAGAAGCAGCAAGATTACTAATATCTCTAGGCTGTGCAGAAAACAAAACAAAACAAAAAACAAAACCCCAAAACAAAAACCCAAACCCATGAGCCAAATGACAGTTTTGAATATAAGTACAGGATAGGAAGGAAAGTTGAACATCAGTGGTATTTTCAGCCACATTTAATGTCTCCACTGGCCTAGTCTTGTCTGTTTCAGCTACAGTAGACCAACACTCCCACACAGACGAAAGTGGTTGCTCCATAGAGTGAAAAAATTAACTGCGACGGTTTCTGATTTACAAGTGTAAACTCCCGTACTCACATGGAAATTTCTGACTCAATGAATAAAACAGTAATAAGCTGTAAAACATTTTAAAACTGTAATGTAGGATTTGTTTTATGCCCTGGTATTTGTAGTTAGAGCTTTTCCACTTGTGCTAAGGTATTTAGATTTTAAGTACCAAATAAATAAACATTTATTCATAATGTTTTTATTTTCTTTAAGTACTAAAGTAATTCTCTGCATGATTTCACATGCAAACATACAACTTTAAGATGAAAGCTTAGCTTTGTACTATTGGTGGTTATAAAATAATTTCTGCTCTCACAGTGTTTAACTCTGTGTTTTAAACAAATTCTAATTTACTCTGATTTTTACCTCCTGTTCTAATACAATTTCATGTATATATGACATATTCTTTACCTTAAATTATCTAATTCTAAGTAGTATTTACCTAAATTATGGGCAGTGCTGAGGAACAGTTATTTAAAATGTTAAACTTTTGCCAGGCACGGTGGCTTATGCCTGTAATCCCAGCACTTTCGGAGGCTGAGGCGGGTGGATCACCTGAGGTTAGGAGTTTGGAACCAGCCTGGCTAACATAGTGAAACCCCGTCTCTACTAAAAATACAAAAATTAGCTGGGTGTGGTGGCAGAAACCTGTAATCCCAGCTACTTGGGAGGCTGAGGCGGGAGAATCGCATGAACCCGGGAGGCAGAGGCTGCAGTGAGCTGAGATTGTGCCACTATACTCCAGCCTGGGTGGCACAGCGAGACTCTGTCTCAAAAAAAAAAAAAAAAAAAAAAAAATTAAACATACAGCTAGGCATGGTTGCTCATGCCTGTAATCCCAGCACTTTGTGAGACTAAGGAGGGAGGATTGCTTGATACCAGGAGTTTGAGACCAGCCTGTGAATCATGGCAAGATCCAATCTCTAAAAAAAATTTAAAAATTAGCCCAGCGTGGTGGCATGTGCCTGTGGTCCCAGCTACTCAGGAGGCTGAGGTGGGAAGATAGCTTGGGCCCTGGATGTTGAGGGGCTGTAGTGAGCTGTGTTCGTGCCACTGCATTCCAGCCTGGTTGACAGAGCAGGACCCCTTCTCAGTAAATAAATAAATTAATTAATTAATAAAAATTAAAAATTAAACATACAGAAAAAATGGTACAATGAACACTCATTTAAGGTCACACACAGATCCAACAATTATGTAATCTTTAGTCATTTATTTTCTAACACTAAATTTCATAAAATGAAATTTATAAAGAGATTCTCTACAGTGATATTATCAGAACTGTGTATTACAGTTCATTTTTCTGGTATTGTCTTAAAAAAAGGCAAAACAATGGAAAAGAAAGTATAATTTTTCTTCTTCTGCCGTTTTCAAATGAGATGAGACCCGCAGTGAATTTTTCTTATCAAGCTATTTTTTTATGGCGTATTTCTGCAGGAGCATTAAAGTGTACTCTGGTTGCAGATCAATATGACACTGACTAAATATAGATTTACTTATGAGGTAGACTGAAAGGAGCCATGTTGGACAAATGAGTAAATAATGTCTCTTTTAACAAGTTCATAATTATGTATTTTATTACATAAGCTCTTCCACAAATAGCTCCAGGGAACCATTACAAACCATGCCTAAATAATGCTCACTCTAACAACCAAACCAAGTACTAGAGGCAGCCACAAGACTGGAGAATACAGCCCTGGAAGGCAACAAACAACATGAGTCACATTATTGCCTTTTCTTCCTTCTTGAGAAAAAATGAGATTAAGAAAATCACTGTCTGCAGAGGCCAGGGAATCCTAAAGAAATTCATTTATCTTGGGATATTTGACAAGTGTTGTGCAGATGGGAAAGGGGAAATATTAATAAAATATTACACATACCTATTCTACAACTTTAAACATAATAGACAAATTAAATACAAACAATACATGTAATGAATATATATTATATATCAATTATGATGTTATCTTAATAAAATATTAAGCAATAAAAAATAGTTTTTTGTCTGTTTGTTTGTTTTTTTAGAGATAGGGTCTTGCTCCATCTCCCAGGCTGGAGTGCAGTAGCACGATCATAGCTCACAGCAGCCTTGAGCTCCTGGGCTCAAGCAATCCAGGGATCCTCCCGCTTCAGCGTCTCGAGTAGCTGGGAGCATCACCAGGCTCAGCTTGTTTTTTGTTTTTTTTTTTTTGGGAGATGGGAGTCTTGCTTTGCTGCCCACATTTGTCTCAAACTCAAGTGATCCTCCTGCCTTGGCCTCCCATCATGTTGGGATTACAGGTGGGAGCCCCTGTGTCTAGCACAAAAGCAAAAGGAAAAGGAGAAAGAACAAAAAGGACAAATCCCTGCACTTTGGTTTCTCAACAGCCACCTCTCAGTGCTCTGTGCACGCTGGCCTCCCTGCATGGAGTTCTTTCTCCCTTCTTTTTCACCTTGAATTTCTATTTATTTTTTTAAAGACGTACATCAAATATCATCTCCTTCCAAAAGTTTTCCATAACTAATCTTGGCAGCCAGCTGTTCCTCCTTCTGAAAACTATAATAAGGGCTAACATTATGGAGTGCTTACTGATGCACTAACTGCTTTATATGCTTTGTCTTATTTAGTTGTCAACAACACTCTGAAATAGGCACTTATGCCCACTTCAGACATGAAGAACCTGAGGTTTTAAGCCACTAGGTGCTTTACCCAAAAACACACTTTGTAAAAATGTTTGTTAGAGCCTTTTGCAGAAATATTTGAAATTATTTGTATACGCAAGAATGATGTCTTTTTCACACCAATTAACTGGCACCAAGCAGTTCCTCAATAAATGCTTATTGAATAAATGAATGCAACCTACAATGAATGTCCTCCTACTAATGCCAGAAAAATGAACCAGTATGTAAAAACTACTCATCTCTATGGATTGGAGAGACATGTCATAAATTTTACGTTCTCTACAACACTTTGGGTCTCAGAGGTGCCGGTAATTTATCTCAAATGGGATCGTTCAAATAATAAATTGTAAAAATAATGTGAAG